>NC_051177.1:131275055-131315054 GCF_013339695.2 Rhipicephalus sanguineus
TGGGACAGAGGTGCGATAGATTATTACCATCGCTGCTTTAATTCAAGAAGCTGAGGTGCTCGGACCAAACGTCAGCGCAGACGAGAAAGACCTGTGAAGGGGTGTAGCGTAAACACGGATCAAACCGCTACCTCTCTGGGAATCGACATTTACTGAGTGCAGATACATTTGGATGGCTCCCTTGGACTTGGTTTGTTGCCTTCTTCATTCATTTATATTTATTTATTTGCAACACATCGTGTTTTTGGGGTGATGGCATATGAGTGTTAGTTTAAGGTAGTGAGTGGTTGCAATTAAACAACTGCGCATTTGGGCACGGGGTCTGATGTCTGGCTTTTTTTTTGCGTGTGAGGTTTAAACGTCCTAAAGCGACTCAGGCAGTGCTGGGCAGTATCGAAGATACATGTATCTTCGATACTATTTTAGATACTTTTTGGGTAGCTTGTATCTGTATCGCGGTACGTCCTCGCAACAAGCATCTGTATCTGTATTTCCGATACATTGAAGATTGTATCGTGTATCTTAAGATACAAGATACTGCGATCGCACCACCACCGTGCGAAGCAATAAACGTTGGGCTGAGCTCGAGCTT
Source organism: Rhipicephalus sanguineus (assembly GCF_013339695.2). Lineage (NCBI taxonomy): Eukaryota > Metazoa > Arthropoda > Arachnida > Ixodida > Ixodidae > Rhipicephalus > Rhipicephalus sanguineus. The sequence goes on from NC_051177.1 coordinate 131,275,648, forward strand.
CTCAAGCTGATACTGCTGCCACTAAGTCACCCTAATAAAACTAAAGGCAGTAACATTATTTTATCTTTCCGCAAGAGTTTTCCAGCGAGGATAGGTGATAAGCACCGAGTGTCCCTATATATTGGTTGAGCAGAGTTACGAGATGGCGCTCGCGTGGTCTCGACAGACAAGCGCGCGAACGTCTGCGCCCAGCCGAATTTTGTTTAATCGTTTTTTAGGGGCGAAGCTCCTTAGGGTGTGGGTCGTTCCCTCCTCTGTAGTAGTAGTATGTATGTAGCCAGCTCTAGTTTAATGAATTGCTCACTAGATGGCGTTTCATGTATTAGAGTTGCCTGTTTAAAGATAACAGATGGCGCTTGTATAATGCGAATGCGCATGTCATTGGATGCCTGCGATCATAAAAGGCGCTCGCTCTTGGCGCGCTTTCTCTTTCGCTCGGAGGTCGCCGATGGAGGCAGACAAGGCTAGGGTGGCTAGAAGGGGAGGTGTGATGACCGGGCGGCAAAAGTTGGCCGCCATTCGCGTGAATGCCGTGGGGCGGCGCTGTCGTCGGGGGCGCCGTCAGCGAACGTAGCCGTTCTCTGTTCTCGGCAGGGAGAACGCTTCAGTGGAAATGCGTTACCAAATTATATAAAACTTTAGCTGATAATGCAGTTCCTTAGTTAGAGCACAGCTTGTATTGCGCTACTGTTATCATGCGGGTTTGAAATACGGCGTACAGATCCCCAGTTTTGTTCCGACGGAAAGCAAGCAGGCCTCTTGGAAAGCTATATTGAAGCACTGCTACTGGGAGAGCGGGGCTTACAGGGCCGTACCCAGGAATTTTATTCGGGGGGTGTTTGTGTGTAGAACCAGGGCCGTAACTAAGGGGGGGTTGAGGGGGTTCTGACACCCCCCGAATTTGTTCATGCTTTAACTTTTCGGGTGACACTAAAATACTTGCACGCCTTCACAGCGACCACCAGTTAGTCGTTTTGCACACGAACACAGTGGCGTAGCCAGGGGGGGGGGGCGGCACACCGGGCCCGTGCCCCCCCCCCGAAATATTTTCTCCCCTGCATCCTATGTCGGATCAAGGCGGTGCCCCCCCCCCACCCCCGAAACAGATTTCTGCCTACACCACTGCACAAACACCCCGCGAAAAATATTCCTGGTACGGCCCTGTGTAGAACGGCTAACTTTGGCAACTGGTGGTCGCTGTGACGGCGTGCAAGTATTTTAGTGTCACCCGAAAAGTCTTTAGAAAAATCTTCATTACCCGATTACTATACGACTTGCTACTTAGTGCCTGTTCACATGAGTGGACTGTAATATACCCTTGGGCGCTGTGGGTACTATGATAAATAAAGAAATAAATAAAGCAAGAAAAAATTTAGGGGGTGTCAGAGCCCCCTCAAACCTCCCCCCCCCCACCCCTTAGTTACGGCCCTGGGGGCTTAATTATGCTCCAATGCACTCTGATCATTTTATTCGTGCGCCTCATTACGTGCGAAAGCAGATAACTTGATTTGCGCCAACCAAATCAGGATTAAACCATGGCATACATCATCAATACAACGTTCTGTAGTCTTTTGAGGCTCAATTTAGAAACCAAATAAATAAATGCAACATGTTACTATGTAAAGAACTTTTGTGTACAACAGAATGCACTTGACCGTTTTCACGGCTTGCCTCACATCACACAAGGCTTTCTCCTTTTGACTTTTTGTCATTCATTTCTTTGACATTTTGTCATTCATTCCGCTGTTTGCGCAAATGCTTTGCGTAACAGCAGAATTCTCTTAAAGCGCTTTTTCAGCCCTCGGAATGGCGCGTGCCCACTTCAAGAACAGTTCTGGCAAGTCGGGTGCACGGAAAAGGGGACACTTTTTCCCAACAAGATCTGTAGCCGGAATCACACCCTGGCACGAAGCACCAACGCTGAGTTGTTTTCTTTGAGGTAGACGGCATCTTTGCCAGCACACAGCACTCATGAATCAACAGCACACGCCAAAACTTCGCAGCAAACTATACAGCTACAAACCACCGGCCAGGGCGTTGGCAGCCGGATTAGCCTCTCTCCGCGGAAACGCTGACGGCGCCCAGATGGCAGCGCTACGTGTGCCCTAGCGGCGATCACGCGAAAGAGGACCACCCTCTCCTATGGCTGGCCGCCGCGCTCAGCACACCCTCCCCTTCTAGCCACCCTAACAAGGCGCTCGCTCTTGGCGCGCTTTCTCTTTCGCTCGGGAGCGGACACTTTCCCTGCATTTCACCGATCACAAAGCGGTGATAATGAAGGGACCACGTAAACCAACAGTGCAATAAAAGTTTGATGTTTAATATATACACGGTGTTTCACACTCTTATATAATGTACTGGGCGAATTTCACGGAAGAGTTCACGGTTTACCGATGATTCCCTCCGGAGCTTCGCCCCACTCATCATCATTCACCCGTGGATATGCTGTGATTTTTTTTAGTTTTGCAAGTGCCATGACACTCGGCACTTAAGCCACTCTCCTGTGACGCGTACTACAATGCGTGCGGCGTCTCTCGCACACATGCTGATGCCGCTATAAAGTCATTATCGAAGTTCGTTGTGTGGTGCTTCGTTACGAAGTCTAAAGAATGCAAGAATGGCGGGTTGCTTTGCCTCTCGTGGTTTTCACACTTCGGCGATTTGAAGGATCTCGTGAATGCAAGTTTGCATTACATGCAATAAGATTGACTTATATGCAAATAAGAGTCTAACAGCTATGGCACAACGGTGCCGATGTTGAATTTAACAGAACAAGCATTCACCTAACAGATGCTATCTTGGCGTACGTCTGTTTTTCTTTATTCAAAGAGTTTTTAAAATCATAATTTGATTGTTAGCAGAAGTTATTCTTAGCTGTCCTTTTCCATCCCGTACATTACCTACGTCTCTATATTGTTTTTTTTTTCTGCCGTTCTACTTACTGCAATGTGCCTTTAACGTGCTGCCAATGTAAGCTCTCTGCTTTATGCTAGTTTTAACTGTCTGCGTCATTTCTGCTTCCGTTCTTCTTCAAGTGGAATATAAGTTTATATACTTATATTCCACTTGAATTTACTGTTATGTAAAGGTGATGTTGAGAACGAATATATAATAATCCGGGCGCGCCTGGAGTATACAGTAAGGATAATTCTGCTTACTGCTAAGTAAATTAGCAAATTTGAGTTTGCATTATAATAACGTAATTTATTAGGCACCATATTAAATATGTTGGCAAAGATGTTCGAGAAACACTGGTATACCATATGCTCTGTTTTTCTCATGAGCGCCCGAAGAGTCGTTTTACGCCATTTTTCCCATGGGCACTGAGTTTAATTGTCGTAGCTATTAGGGGTTACCCGCCGCGGTGGTCCAGTGCTTATGGCGCTCGACTGCTGGCCCGAAGGTCGCGGTAGCCGGATTTCGATGGAGGGAAAATGGTAGAGGCTCGTTGTGCTTATATGTAGGTCTTAGAACCCCAGGTGGGTCAAAATTTCCGGAGCCCTCCATACAGCGTCTTTCATAATCGTATCGTGGTTTCTCGACGTAAAACGCAACAATTATTATTAGCTCTTGGGGGTGCCTCTTGTATCGTGTTTCTATACTTATTCGCTGCGTTTGATACGGAACCGCTTTTCTATTTTACTTAGATATATTTGTTTTTCGTTGTTTAGCCTTCCCTGAATTCTTTTACTGCTGCTAATCACCAGGTAATCGGATCTATAAGTGTCAATACCGTGAACAGTGGCGGTGTCCTGCAGCGCTTGGCTCAACTGTACAATTCGTCTGAAACGTTTCTGGGCTGCACATGTTCGTGGCGACGTACGTACACCTGTCCGGTGATCCGTTATTGCGAAAACCGCAATATGTTTACCGGCAAGGTAGAACTCCACAGTGGTATTTGCACCATCGACGGAGGCTTCTTATAGAAGTTCATATGGTCACTTGGCAATGGTCAGCAAGCAGAGCAGCAACTAGCTCCCATCAGTTACAAAAGCTGCAAGCAAGAACCGCTATCTGCGAATGTATAAAAAGCTGTTATATTAAGCAGCTAAAACAGCGCCAATAAGTGTTTTCGGAATGAAACAGATATACCTTGAACAAGAAGTACAAAACTTTTGAGATACTAACAGAGTTTTCATTCAAATGAAACACAATTGGTCGCAGTTAATAAATACTCAAGCGAACATCTATGTCCATAGGCATTTAATGCCGCGTTATATAGATATATATTAACAAATTTGATAATGTATCGAAGTATCTTAAGATACAATTGGAATGTATCGTATCGGATACAATCAGTGTTGCAGTATCTTGTATCTGTATCTCAAATACTTCTTGCCTGAGTATCTTGTATCGTATCGCGATACAATTTCAAAGTATCTTTGCCCAGCCCTGGACTCAGGCTATGAGCGACGACGTAGTGGAGGTCTTCGGATGCGACTACCGCGGCCGGCATCGAAACGGCGTCTTTCGGGTCAGAAGCTGAGCACCGTAACTGCTGTACCACCGCGGTGGCCCTGTGTCTGATGCAGCTATTCCTTTTCATCTGTGCGCAGTAAACAAAAATAAAAGGAGATCCCTTAACACCGGTGGCCGTTAAGCAGCTGCTCAACAAGCTGCAACGTTTAGGTCATAGCCGTTTACTGAAACAGACTTCCCCCTGTTTTGTCCCAGCTTCGGTTGAATATAAAACGCAACTACCACGGCGTGGAAAGAAAACTGTGATGATAGTCTCAATATACAAAAAAAAAAACTCACAGAGTCCCTCATGCATTAGCAAGAACACTCGAAGGCGAAAGCCATCTTTCCCTTTTCACTTGATATACTAATCCTAACCTCACCCCCCCCCCTCCTTTCCTCTAAAAGCTATCTGCACCCCACCTGGTTTCGCACTGCCTCCGGATCCGCGCACCTACGCCCAAGCGACGATGCCATTGTGATGACGTCATCATGTGACGTCATATTGACGTCATGATGGCGTCACAAATTTTGGCTATCTGGGACGTCATGATGATGTCATATGGCGACGTCATCGCCTGATGATTTTTTGCATCCCTCGTGTTGATGCCGACACCGTCGGTCAACTTTCGCGTTTCATGAAGCGTCTAAGGTTTTCGCCTTCATAATTCTTTTTTTTTTCTTATTCCTGCTGCGTCCCAACAAACACCAGTGGCGAGAGCATCATGATCTCGATTGTGCGATATCCGCACCTCGAAACGTAAACAAGTGGACAGACCGAACAAGAACAAAGCTGTTTTTGAACTCGCCTCACCACAGAAATCCGGCACTCTGTGAACAAACGTCCTCAAGATGGTCTCACGCGCAAATCGCCAAAGCGTTCCTTTCTCCATATAACCAAATAAGGTAGAAGTTCAGGGGTAGATGGAAGCTTGACGAAGGTGAAAAATTCCTGAACAGTTGGTGTCGGTGGAGCCAACGTACCGACAAGCGGGCTTGCCTTTGTCAAGGCAGATGCTGCTTCGTCAGTCTCGTGAAGGCAGATGCTGCCCTTGGTAAAGGCACGTCCGCTTGACGGTAAGTTGGCTCCACCGACACTCCTGTTCAGGGATTTTAGGAGTTCGCTCGCCAGCTTCTTAAGCTGGGGCAAAGTCCCGCGCCGTAAGCGTAACCTTAGTTCCAGAGGCGACCGCTACAGGCGCAGCTCGCACCAGTGTTGGGCAGTATCGAAGATACATGTATCTTAGATACTATCTTAGATACTCTATGGTATCTTGTATCTGTATCGCGATACGTCCCGAAAGATGAGTATCTGTATCTGAGGTCAAAATGGGAGCCGACAGATGGATACACGGGATAGGTGACATCTGTATTTCCGATATATTCGATAATGTATCGTGTATCTTAGATACAAGATACTTGTATCTCAACACAACCGTGCGATACAATAATCGCTGGCCAAGCACCGCTTCTCAAGCTGGTACTGGTGCCACTAAGCCATTTGAATAAGTCTAAGGACAGTGACGCAATTTTATTTTTCCGCCAGTGTCCTCCAGTGAGGGCAGAAGATGAGGAAGACAATTAAGCGCGCGGACGTCAACGCCCAGCCCACGTACCTTTGTTTTCTCGATTCTTTCCTTTTTAGTTGCGCCGATGCCGCGAAACTTGCTCTTAGCCACTGTCCTGCGCCGCGTACTCCCCTGCGTGCAGCATCTATCGCGCAAATTCGGATGTTGCTACAGTGTCGTTATTGAAGATCCTCTTAGGTATTGCGCCTTGCTCCGTAACGAAATGTGATGTGTGCAAGAATGGGGTTGCTTTGTGTCTTGTGGATTTTACGTATCAGCGATTTGAAGGATCTCGTGGATGTAAGTTTGACTTGCATGCAATGAATTAATCTATATGCAAATAAGATTCTAACAACTATAGCAGCACTGCCTGATGCTAGATCTAATAGAGCAAGCGTTTACCTAACAGAAAATATCTTGGCGTACCTTATTTTTGACTTCCTCCTACATTTATTCAAAGAATTTATGAAATCATAATTTGATTTTAGCACAAGTGCTTTCTTAGCTGTCACTTTCCATCCCATACATTACCTAGGGTCTATTTACTGTTTTTCCGGTCTGGTCACTGCAATATGTCTTCTGTAACGCGCTCCCAAAATAAGATCTGTGTTTTATTCTTCTGTCTGCTTTATGTTTCTACTATTGTTTACACAGTTACACGTTGCCAAGGCGATTTTGAAAGCAAATATATAATTATGTGGGCGTCTCTTGAGTAAAGTACAAAACATTTTGCTTACCGCTTAGGAAATAGCGAAACTGAGTTTGCATTATAATAATGAAAATATTAGCAGCCCTCTTAATATGTTAAGAATGGGATTCGAGAAACGTTGTTTTACTGAATGCTCCGCTTTACTAACGAGCGTCCCAAACGAGTCGTTTCCGGGCAATTTTCCATAGGCACTGAATTTTCTATTGTCTCAACAGGTAAGTTGACTATACTTCATGCTCATAGCTATTAAGAGCGCCGTCTGTATTGTGTTTCTGTACTCATTCAATGTGAGTGTTTGATACACAACCACTTCTATGTTTTACTTATGTTTGTTTTTCCTGTTTTAGGCCTTCTTGATATTTTTCGTATTACTAATCGCCACGTAATGGGAGCTATAAGTGGCAATAGCGCGAATAGCGGCGTGTCCTGCGACGCTTTGTGCAACAATGCAATATGTCTGATACGTTTCTGTGTTGCACATGTTCTCTCGTTGAAGAAAAATTGCTAAAAGATTGCACGTTAGTGAGTATATCAACAAATAATCACTTACGCCAGCAGATAAGTAGAAAATGAAAATTCATTGCAGTTTTACGTCATCGTTTTACGCATACACCAGGGTCTCAAACTCAGCTTATAGCTAGCGGGCCGCAGTCGCGAAATTTAGTTCCAAGGGCCGAGACAGTGAATATGGTGGGAGAGAGTTTGAAAAAAACGACGTTGCCATTTGAAAGAAAGCCTTTCACATATCTCGTATATAGGCCATTTCTGAAGGGGATTAGAAGTCAGGATTTGAGAAACATCGATACCGATGTACAAGACGAGTGAAATCTGGACGCGAATTGAAATATAGAGTTTTTGTTCCACGGTTATGTTTCAGCACATGGTGACCACATGTTCTTCACGAAAGAAAGGCTTGAGACCAGTCATGTCTATGTAGCTCACGAACATACTTATTTATAAAATAAAAACAAATGTGACGAAGACGGTCATGTGTGCGGGCCGGGCCACTAGCGAAATGTCTCAAACCCCTAGTATACACCATGCATCCCGCCCCCCACCCCTTCCCAACCCCCCCCCCCCCCAAAAAAAAAATTTAGCGTTATTGCTGCTGTACACCTGTCCGGATGTACGGTATTGTGCAAACCGTCTTTTACGGACAAGGTAAAAGTCCACACCGGTATTTGCGCCGTCGTGCGAAGGCTTCTCATAGAAGCTATTCTTATTATATGCAGTGATTCCACTCCTGCGCCAACTGCGCCAAAGTGCGCCAAATTGTATTTACTGCGCCATTCTGATAATATCGACGAAATTTGCGCCAAACTGCGCCAAAGTCGGGTTTGGGGCGTCTATGACCGGCAATCGCACCGCCGGCGGTCAGAACATGTGCAGCTCGATCTTGGGGCTGCCAATAAAGTCGCAGTCATGGACCAAGAATTATTCCGATGAATAATAGCGCTAGCGCGTGCGTTCCGAGTAAGCCACGATGCCATGCACGGTGCCGACGCAGCTTCTGTTCTGCAAGTCGGCTCGACAGCAAAACGCGCTCTCCGCAGAGGCTCGTGACGTCTAGGCCTATCGGTAGCGAGAAAGTGCGACGGCGATTCATCGGCGGACGTCGTCTGTTCCAGAAACGCTGCTGATAGCTCGTTTCAAGCGTCGCACGGCACGTAAGGAAAGCAATGTTCAGTAATAACTACATGAGTGCCGCTAAAATGTCTGTCACTTCTGTTTCCGAACATCGCGGAATGAAATCTGTGATCGCTCGCAGTAGATATGGGACAATATCGAATTTTCCTTGCTTCGCGTTTATGGAAGAGCACGCGAACGGTGGAAACGCGTTGACACTTTTCCTCAGATATACTTTATCCGTGGATCTTCATCCAGAACAGCTTTTTCGTAATTCCTTCCGCAGCACGTCCGAGTTTGTAATCACTCTGCGGTAAATACCCCCTAAAGGCCCTGCCCTTTCGAGCTGCTAGGGTTCCAATTTGAATTTTTTGCTTGTTTTAAAAATGTCATCTCATTAGTAAAATCATATCTCCTGGTCGGAGCAGCCGCAAATGCGCAGCTGTCAGTAGCGGGCCCGTCGCTGACGGCCCACAGTGAAGCGGCTACGCCATATTACACGTCCGCCCCTCGCTTTCGGGGGTCAATAGCTAACGGTTAAAAAAACTCAGTTTCGCTTAAGAGCGAAGCAATGAATGCGATACCAAAAAATTCTACTGTGAAACGAAGTAAGACTAGCAGCTAACTTTTGGATCCGATCTCGCGTAACTCAACAAAACGCTGGTTTAAGGGACTATGGCCCCTCCAGGAACCGAAGCGTTTTCTTGCTCCGAGTTTTCTAAACGCGAAGTAAGCGTTGAGAGCACAGCGAGTTACGAGCTGTCTCCTGATGCCTCGAGATAGCGCGCGCTCAAGCGACTGCGCCCTTCGAAAGATGCGCCCCCCCCTTCCGCTCCCCTGGCGTCCCTTCATGCTCCTTACGAAAGACGGGCGGGCGTTTCCTCTCTGTTTGATGAGCAATCGACGGCAGGCCCGCAGCGGGAAGATGTTATCTCATGCGGCGGAGACAGACGGCCGGCTAGTTTAATCTCCGCTTCAGCCGCGTTCGTCGCCAGCGCTCGCGAGCTTTTACCCGCGGCTAGATAAGCGTGGTGATGTTATTAATTTGGACTTTATACGGAAAATTACGGCAACGGCGACGGCAAAAATCCGCCGAGAGTGTCCATATAATTGCTATCGTAAGGGTCAATGTACGGGGCAGATTTTGCGCCCCCCCCCTGCCCCCCCTGTGCGCACGCCTATTCCCCTGAGATGATTTTTTCCATGAGATTTGCAATCAATCGAAATATTTCTAGCCTTCATAAGAGCCCCGTAATAATACTCAGGTGCTTGAATGTTAATGCAATATGCTTATGTATTGCACTCCAGGATGTAAAATTCGTTGCTCCAAAGTGCTCCCAGATGCAAAATTATCTGCTCCAAAGTGCCAAGATGAAAATTTTGCTGCTCCAAAGTGCTCCAAAACGGAAATTTTGCTGCTCCAAAAATTGCTCCAAATCAGAAGTCCTCGGTAGCATCACTGTATATGGCAACCCGCTAGCTGCTCGGCAAGCTGGGCAGCGACTCCCATCAAGGGCAAAAATGACAAGCAAGAACCGCTGTCAGCGAAGTATACAAAGAGTTGTCCTGTGAAGAAGCTAAAACGAACCCCAATAAGTTGTTTTGGAAGGAAACTAATGTACTTTGATTAAGAAGGGCAAAGCATTTGAGATACTAACCGACATTTCATACAGGCGAAACAAAATAGGTCACAGTTAAGACATTTTCGTGCAAAGGGTTTGCTGCTACATTATATGGATCTATAATAACAAATTTGAGAATGTATCGAAGTATCTTAAGATACAATTGCCAAATATCGTATCGGATACAATTATTGCGGCAGCATCTTGTATCTGTATCTCCAATACTTCTTGCCTGAGTATTTTGTATCGTATTGCGATACAATTTCAAAGTATCTTTGCCCAGCCCTGGCTCGCGCGAAAGAGAAGTCTTCTTCCTCTTGTTCTTCGAGCGCCTTGATGATGGTATTTCATCTCTTCCTCTATATAAGAAAGAGAGTGAAAGTGAAATGTTGTAAGGTGGGGTCAACCTATATAGTGGCAGCAACTACACGCTGCTCCAGATCGAATGCTGAGTGATGAACCAAAAGCAAGACAGCGTACTCAGGCGCTCGTACACATACAAATGCGCGAGCGCGCACGTACGTATGCACGCAAGCAAACGCGCTCACTAACACACGCGCGCGGGAAGCATGCATACAAAATTCAGTTACAGCATCATTGAATCTATGCCCGTGGGAATTTTATATGAGCCCTATAGTGGGATGCGAAGCAGTGTCAGTGCACGGCCCTGGGCCGTGTACAAAATACGCATTGACGTTCTTTACTCTTAGTGGCTGCAGCGTCTTGATAGGTTAGCGTGTGCTATTTTCCAGTAATGAGCAGTTCGAAACAACTAGGAAATTACTGATCACGCATGCATGCTAATTGGTGGTGCAGAGAAGACCGCTTGCGCCATGCTGCAGGTCGAAGTGAATGTTGACCTAACGAACAAGAACACAACAAGCTGAATAAGAAGCGAGGGTTAAGTCCTTTGAAGGGGATCGCTCCCTGTCGACGAAGTTGTCTCGAAAGGAAGCGAGGCTTTGCTTATCGCTAATTACCAAGCAGCGCACGCCTCTCATTGTGAACACTTAAACACAGGATAGTGCCCTCTGTAAATATGAGGTAGTATATTATTGTCGCTCAAAGAAACAAGTCATGGTCCTTCACAATTAAAGCATGGTTCACTATAGAACTCTAGCAGAAAGCCACTTATCAGGATACACGCAAGAAGACTCCGTTTTGCCTCGAGAGGTTTTACTAGCATTAAATGTTATCACTATGTACACCAGCCGAACGTTAGGAGGCTTTTTTTTTTTGACTGATCAACGAAATGTGGAAAATTGTTGGCCGTGTCTATACATCTGTATGCGGCAAGAGGACTGCAGTCCGCCTGTTGTTGTTGCTTTTTTCCTATTAATTTTTCATCGTTATCAACGACAACATTAATTGCACTATTAGTGAAAGACTGAAGTTTAGCCTGGTTGGCATAGACTCATTGCAACACCTTAAGCGCCACGTAATACAGAAGTGGTGAAAGGCAGTAAGCGAAGCTTATGACAAGAAGGAAAAATAAAGATATTAATAAAGAAATTCGTAGAATATGAGCGCTTGAATTTGATAGGAAAGCGGTTTGCTCGCACACAAAGCTTTTTCATGCCTACGTCATAAACTTACTGTCACCTTAACGCCTGCAATGACATAGATGTTTAGCGCAATTAAAGTTTAGATTTCTCCTATTACACCGTTGAGTATTTGTCCCTTTTTAATTGTTAACTTCGTAAAATTGGTCCCAGCATTTCCAAGCTCATTAAACATACCAGGCAATACGGACGCGTGTTCCTAAGAAAAACGGCATGATGAAGGGTACGAAAGTTCTTTTGGTCCATCCATTAGGCGAGTGAGAGAGAAGACGATGAAGAACATGGTATATTTAGTGAACAATTTAATCCCCGTTCCTTCCAGAGGCAGAGAAACGACTGAACACGTTTCGTTGCAGCATCTGCATGCTTATCGTGTCCCTATACTGAAAAGAACGTAAATTAACTAAACAAACTGCAGAAGTCTGAGTGCCGCCCGTTTTCATTAAGCTAACTCCACAAGTGTGCAATTTGTGTCGACGTAAAGTTGTTCGCCGACACTGAACGCCACTTCGTGGGTCGCACGGGTCTTACTCGTTAAATGCGCAGTTATGCGTTCCTGCAGAAGGCGATTACTGAAAAGCTGTTTGCTGCAACTGGGTCCTTCGCAAAGTTAGGGCGGCTAAATCGCTTGCGTCGGACGCAACTACAACGCTACTACAACGCAAGGCGAGTGAAACCACCATCGTCAAACCTTTTTACTGCAAGCTTGAATGGGGGACCCTGATATGCTTGAGCGACGAAGCCCTGACTACATAGTGAACAATTACTATGCTGTTCAAGTACGTTCAGCCCTGACTGCTACTCATAATGAAAGCTCTTACCCCATATTGCTTCATGATTAGCAGAGAGCACGAGTCATTAGGCTTTTCTTTTTAGAAAGGCACGTCTCGAATCGAGGTATAAAATTGATTTTGCGTCATACTAAGCCCTATCTCTTTCTCGTAGCAGTTAGACGCCGTGGAGGCGTGGCAGCGAAGCTCTACAACTGTGCACAAACTCGCTGTTCTGACCTCCGGCTTTCACCCACAATTTCACCTACAAGATAAGCACTTTTCGTATTAGCTTCACCTAGGTTTTACGCGTCTCGTCATTCTGGTGAGGTCGACCATCGACAGCGTCGAAAGCATTTTAATAACACCGAATGCAAATTTTTCGAATCAGGGACGTTCGTTTCGGCGGTCTGTGATCCACATTTATAGTGCCTATGTTCCAGGGCTGAAGTTCTAGCGCGTTGCCCTCCCCCCCCCCCCCCTAAAGGAATTATAAATATTTCATTACCCCTCTACCTTTTGTTTAAGCGTGTGAGGCGATGCTCCATACATACATTTATTGAATATCTAAGTGAATAAAAACAAAATATATGATCAAAACAGCGATAGCCCCAACTGGTATTTCTATACAAGCCATCTATCAAATAACTCGATCTATCAAACAACTCGGCCGCGAGATCGAACAAAGTCGGCACCTAGCGGCGAACGGACGAAGCCCCGGAGTGTGAATGCCGGTGTCACGTCGCCGCTCCAGCAGCAGTGTGTGTTGTGTTTGTTATTCGAGAATTCACGATGAAAGTTGATGCAGACGATTTGGTCGACGTTGAGTAAACTCATTTTCTCCTTTTTTGTAATAAAAATTTGTAAAGTCAGTCGCTTTTTCTTTTTTTTAAGTAGCGATGCGAAAAGGATTTGTTTAATGCGACCGCACCACATACGGTTGTCGCTTTTCAACGTGTAGTGAGACCAACATTTGTAATTCTGTTTCGCAGTACACTTGCCTCTGAGCACACTTCTGACTTATGTTGGGGACTGCGTCACATTTATCGTCGATTGGCGACAAAGTTGTTGCGGCGGGCCCATCACTGAATTAAGTGTCGTCTCTTCTACGTGCTGCTCTGACGATGCCGTGCACGTTATCGCCTTCGTGCTCCAGTCTTGCTGGCTTAGCAAAAACCCAAAAGAAGTTTACGTCAAGTTGACTGACGAGAAAACAATAGCAGGATTGAACTGCTCATGCCCTGCAGGATGCTATTAAAACCTCAAGCTGTTCGGATATGTTTGGTCGCGGCGCGTATCGCAATTTGTTGTATCGCGCGTTGCGAGACAGCTTCTGCTTATCAAATATACGCTATGGTCACCTCAGCTTTGGTAGTATATAAGACCTCAATCATTTCTGGAAGATCCATTTAACAGGTTCAGAGAACAAATATATCAGCATGAGCAGTGGCAATCAACTCGCTCGCGCATGTTCGTTCATCGCTTACATGGTCCGCCGTCCGTTTCTGGCTCGCGAAACGACATTTTTACTCTGTACGAGATCATGCACAAACTGGATGAGTTTTTACGCTGATATTATACCTCAGAACACTGCGAGCGCTTCTCATAAAGCGCGACGGAAGACGCGCAAACTACAGTAAGGCTCGGTGACGCTCGCTTAAAAGGACTCGCAGCTATCGCGAAAAAGCCTTGCATTCACTGCGAAGGTGGCACATAGGTTGTAGAACGAATTGCATACTTGGAGACTCGATTCACTTACTTCCGGAAGTACGCAAAAGCGTAAGCAAATCGTGACTGGCAGCCCTAGCCAAACCGCCACGGTCATTCGCGGACTGCAACGGTGTTCACGTAGCGCGCACAAACTACGTATGCAACAAGCATAAATTCACCGAATACAGAGTATAAGAGTGAGAAACGTGTTAGCGTATTTGACTGAGCATTGACACTTTTCGTCAACGAACGCTTCAACCCACCGCGTTCGAAGTGCTTGCTACGCACCAACGGAAAGCGCCTTGCCGTTCCCGACACTTGACAAGCCTGTCTCGGCGATGTTGCGCGTCGCCGGGATAGAAAGGAAAGTTTATCTCTGGCTGTGTGCAATACGTGTGGCATTGCGGAACCCAACAATACCTCCCTTTGGAAATTTAAACGTTTTCTACAGCTAGGGAGTTCAGAATGACGATGTAGAAACAGCAGCCCCGTACTCCTCCACACAGCGCACGGGCGACGTATCCACACTAACGCCGCGAACGTGCTGCCACCTATAGGTCAATCTCACGGCCAAGAATTCTGACAAAAGTTTCAAAACACAAACGATTTGAGAGATCGACTGGATGCAAAGGAAGTGCATGTGAGCACATGAACGATATCGCACCTCGTCACTCGCATCGCATCAGTTAAAACTGCGTTCATTTGAAATATGATGTACTTACGGGTTCTTTTCTGCAAACAAGGCATCAGGACGGGTTTTTCTCTGCAAACAAGGCGTATTATTTGTCTGTTTTGTTTTGTTTTTTATGCTGAGTCGGCGTGAATTAACTCTTCTGCAGCAATGTTTTTCCTGTGGTTGTTGAACTTAACGGTTCGTAAGATTTCGACTAGAGTGGCGCTCGGCACATCCGTCCTGGGGATATATACGGCCCAACGGCAATGATCAATCCCACTGCGGCCGCACTTCCACGGAAACGGAATAAATAAAACGGCCCTCTCGCTTTTAAACTTGGCTCCAAGTTAGGTAATGCCATCTGGCTGAAAACTAATTCGGTGTGCCCTGCAAGGCTGGCGCCTCTATGATTATCCATGAGTCGCTGTCGAGGACAAGTCCCCTTGTCGGAACGCTGGCTCCAGCAAGATTTCCATTTCAGCGATTCGCCACCACTCGTTAACTACCGGAATGTCAAAGTGCCAAACCCGCTCGACATCTTGCTTTGGAATTACCGCATCCCCAAAAGCGCGCGGGGAAACGGTGCCAACCGAGAGCATTCATTTTGTGTAGGCGCCGAAGCCGTAAGAAGGTGGAGCGCGAATGAAAGGATGCACCTATAAATGGAACCGATCGATACCCTACCAACCTCAAGGGCGGTTTTATCACTTCCCTTTCGTTTGTTGTTGCTGTGCGCTTTTCCAAGCTTCATCGATGAAGGCAGGCTCGTTTCCCGACGTCGGAAGCATTCTTCGCTTTAATGCCTCGATTGCAGCGATCTACTTCCGCAAGCCCCGTAATAAATTCATAGAAAGTCAGGGAGCCTTGAGAGAATTTCGACGCTTGAAAAGAAATTGGAAAGTTGCGTTTACGCCGAAGAAAGATGGAACATTGTGATAGAGAAGACGTGCATATGACAGCGCACTGCAAATGCAGTCAGCGCTTAATCAGTGGAAAGGAAATTGTGGTCAACCAAAGGAGCTAAAGTAGTGGAAAGGAGAGGAAGAAACAAATCCAATAGAAACGATCTCAGGAAGTATTTCGAAGTTCATGCGACGACAGTGTTTCAACAGGTCATGTTGTCACCGCCCAAACGAGCTGTGTATGTGTATCAGTGAAGGTGGTGTTGGTGCCAGTGGTGGTGGTGGTGGTGGTGATGATGACAATATGCTTTGGCTTTTGTAACGGGATGGTGTCGCTTGACTCCAGGCCAAAGATAGTGATAGGAAAGGAAAGAAATGGTAGCGACAAAGTATATCTCTATACTTGTCGCAAGTCCACCGCTCTGTCAATAGCCTCTCTTAGAATTCCTGTACATGCTTCCTTTAGGTAGCAGAGGGTTGCGCGTCCGCTTTATAAACACAGATATCGTGCATTGCAGAGAAGCTGACATTCGGGCCAACTTTATTGCGATAGCAATTATATGGACAGTCTCGGCTGATTTTTGCCGTCGCCGGCCGCCGTCATTCACCGTATATATATACATATATATATATATATATATATATATATATATATATAATATATTATATATATATATATAACAAAGCCACAAATAAAAAAAATTCAGAAAAACTTTCCGACGCGCGGAATCGCACGGGTGACCTCTCGCTTTCCAGCGAGCGGCGTTAGACGGTTACGCCATCAACAGTACCGTCTTTCAGCCTGCTAACGGCGAGCTATTTATATACACCATTTCCTTCAGCATGCTTTCTTATTCGCCACATAGATGGCGTGACGTGCGCGCGTTGCGCGCTTTAAAGATCATCGCCCCGCTCCTGCGAACGCCGTTGGTCTTCGCCCTACAGGGCGCGGCCGCCTTCGTGCGCTTATCTCGTGGAAAGAAGGGGGCGGCCGGGGAGGGGGGGGGGGGGAGGTGGAGCGGGCGGTTG
The DNA here is from genome assembly GCF_013339695.2 of Rhipicephalus sanguineus. Lineage (NCBI taxonomy): Eukaryota > Metazoa > Arthropoda > Arachnida > Ixodida > Ixodidae > Rhipicephalus > Rhipicephalus sanguineus. The sequence goes on from NC_051177.1 coordinate 131,292,277, forward strand.
TATGTCTTGTGCTCTCCCCGCGAGGTCCGCGCTGAATCCACAGAGCGTACGAAGGTCACTTCGCAGCGGCCGCGTTTGCGAAAGGAGCGCGCTGTTCAAACAGAAATAAATAACAACTGTGAAAGTTCGCGCTCGTCCTGTGTGTACCTGTTCGTTCGTTTCGTGCGCCCTGTCAAGTTTATCGCTGGTCTTCGACGCGGTAGTTATGACGCCTGCAAAAACGGCCTGCTGTGGTTGCTATCCAGACCTACGCGCAACTCTGCTACCCTAAAGGTAGCATACACAAGGACTCTAGCCTCTCTGAACACACTGTGCCATCTAGCGGCGCCATCCCCAAGTCCGCGCGCGGTGCGTGTCTGTCTTTGGGATTGGCCCTTTTGCTATGAGTCTTGTATGACATTCATTCTCCTGGGCCCGCCGTTGCCATTATGGAGTGCGGGAAAAGGAATGACGTAAAGGGAAAAATGAAGGAGGTAGTATGACGATGATGGAATGACATCAATAATGTGTCGATTCTGAAGATATTCTGAAGCATTCTCGTTTAAACACACACACAAACGCGATCGATGCACTGTCGAAAGCGAATAAAACAGAGGCTGCTAAGGAAGCGAGTGTTATATCACTCACTGCGAAAGAATTGCGGGTACTATATCGCTTTGGGAAGGAATGGTGTGTATGTAGGAGCACATCGAGCCTACGTCGAGTACCGCACAAGCGTAGTGTCGTTTGTAATTATTTCGGGAAACCGGCAGTCATATTCCTTTATTTTTCTAGTGTTCATAGTAAACATTACGGTAAACGAAGGGGCTGCTTTTTATGTATACACACCTAGCTTCTTTTTAAGTGCGTCGACAACAGACCTACGACGAAATACATATTAGGCCCAAATATTCTGGAGCGTTGCGCGCCAGCACCACGATATGATGAGAAGACCCGATGCAGTGGGATTCGGGATTTTTCTTTTTTTTTTTCCTCAACGAAGTTTTATATTTGTACTTAATTCTGACTTCAAGCATATTATTGCATTTATCCTTGACCGAAATGCGGCATCCACGGCAGGGATTCGTTAGACAGCACTCGTGCTGTCTAGGGCTCCATGTTTTTGGAGTTTATTTTTCTTGAAATTCAGGGTGTTTTTCGGAGTTAATTTTTTTGGGGGGAATTCGGCGTTTATCGGAGTTTATTTTTTGTAGGTACCCAATTATCCGGAATTCGGAGTTTAATGTTGCATTATTCTAAATACTCCAATATCTTATAAGATGAAATGATATCTGAACACACAAACACGCAAACGTCAGAACACACGAAGCGCACTTCAGTTGTCTGGGAGGTGTTTAACGCAAAAATACATATACACACAAGCAAAGATACTTGTATACAAAACACCTGCGTTTGTGCGTATTGCACCCTTAAAGCTCGTTGTAATAGACGCAAGCACACTTTACGAGGTCTGTATGTACGACGTCGTCCCAGTGCCGCCAAGGGACCGTGTATCAAGATGCCGTCTCGCGCTCCCGTGGGCCCTACATAAATTGACGTCTCTCGCTCCGTGCGCGACAAGCCCTTTGTTAAATGTGCGATGGGTGCGGTCTACGAGATACTGTTGACGTGAGGTAAAGTTTAAATTTGCCAAACCGGCCGATGTATCAATCACCGCTTAGAACATGCCCTTTCAATAAAGAACGGAACAGGGTCTATCGGCCGTTAAAATCGGAGTCTATCAGATAAATGCGAATTGTAAAAAATTTTACCGGCGAGTGTTTATTGGATCTTTTTTTGGGATTTATCCGAAAACACGAAGCCCTGTATACGGAGTGTCCCAAATATCAGGCCACGAGTTAAATAAAGAGGATCGTCGTTGCGCGAAGCACACCGAGTGCATATTGTTCCCAGTATACTGTAGTAGCCACTACAATTTTTTTTCGTATGAGGTTTAGTTTATTAATCCTAATTATGTTTCTAACTCGAAAAGTGCACCTAATCTTTAAAATGTCAATTAGGCATGTGTAGGCATGTTCAAATGGCATCTAACTGCGCTATTTTCAGCAACATACTAATTACGTGCCCATTTTTTTCCGGCTAATAAAGAAAGCACGCGAAATATGAAAAATAACACGTGACTACGCTCCCACCCGCAAAAGGTGGGAGCATAGTCTTGAATTGCTACCTCACAGTGATCCTGTTTGAGGGCGCTGCTTCCTGATGTGCGCTGCAGTCTAGTCACCCGCGACAGGCCCCGCAGGCTAGACCTGTCGGTACCCACGTGAGAATAGCCGAGTTGGCGCAGGGGACACCCTCCCCCACGTCTGTAAGCGGTATTCACACGAGGGAGAAAACGACGAGGGATAAAGGCGGAGCTTAGTGACGTCAGCAGACAGGGTGAATTCCCCTCTAAAGTCCCCCGCTCAGACGGACGAGGCGAACGGAGGCCAGACTACTCTGGTGGCTTATACAAGGCTACGTGCACCGCTGCCTTTCGCAGAATGCGCGCAGACAGAAAATAAATAACGAAGCTAAGTATTTCACGTGCTTTTCTAGTCGCAAGCCCGGACTGAAAAAGAGGTGCCATTCTTCGCGAGGTCATTGACGGCGGCTTTTTCGGATCATTCAACCTTGGCTCTAATCTGTAAGGCTTTGATCATGTAGTCGAGTAGTAGGAATTGGAATGAAGCGTCTTTCGATGTTGGTCAGCTTTGTGTTAACGAAGAAGTGCAGTTGTCATAGTCTTTTCTTTTTCTTTTTTTTTTACGAGAACGGAGGAGATGTCGTCTCTAAGTGCTTGACAGAGACCTCTAATATTACGTATGTTTAGCTGGAGCCTTCTGCATGAGAACTATGTAGTGTGCAAGAGCAAGCGACGCTCCGTCAAACATCTAGAATGTTCGTTCGAACGTATTGTTTACTAGTTTTCATCATTAATATACTACTGTACAAACATACGCTATGCTTTTTTTTTTCGCTAAGTCGTTATTTCGAGAACACCGGCGATGCCGGGTTAAACGGGCTCAAGAAAACTGGCGACGTCAAAATGCTTGGAAAAAAAATTTAATATCAGTGACCGGTAGGTATAAGGGCCATAGTGGAGGTAGCGCTCTGCCATCTGGTTGAAAATCACCTATCACACAGCATTCAATTTCAGCAGGTTTGGGATGCATGTTCTCAGACGATCGAAAAAAAAAAACGGAATCTTCGCTAAGTTTGGTCATCGCGGCTGCCGTGGCTGCGGCCAACGAACACCCAAAGCGATTGCAAAACGGCTGCTTGAGTAGGAGCAACTGCGCCAGACACCTCCCCGAAAATCCGTTTTCTCCCCCACCGCGGGGTATCGTTTGTCCTGTCGGGGAAAAGGTCCCCGTCCCCTCCGAGTAGGCGCGAGGGGGTCGCGCCCACTCACTAATCCGTGACGTCGCGGTCACGTGATCCGTAATCCCCCCGAGGATTTCTCCCTCGTTTGAATACCCCTTAACGGACCTCAATAAAATTTCTCCCTCTCTCTCTCTGCCTCTCTCTCTCTATCTCTATCTTTCTCACGTGTAATTTTTCAGATTTTGTGGGCTTTCTTCATTCGCCAGAAATAGCGAGCACGCAATTAGTACGTTGTTGAAAATAGCGCGGTTAGATGTCATTTGAACATGCCTTCATATGCACCATTGAGAATTTATTATGGTGAGTATTTTTCGAGCTAGAAATATAATCAGGACTGATTAACTAAACCTCATTAACGAAAACTTTAGTAGTGGCTACTACAGTATACTGCGAACGATATGCACTAGGTGTGTTTCGCGTGACAACATTCCCGTTTTTTTTAATCGTGCTGCGTGATAATTGGGAAACCCTGTGTAACTTATCACCAGTCGTCGTCCACCGCACTGTTTTCCACCACAACATGAAATTTTAACTATATTGGTATTTCGAACCTGTGCATTTCATTTGGATGTCTCATGGAGTGATAAGCTACGCTGATGGCATCACGCGAGGAACGTCTCGTATTTAGAGCCCCTTATCGAACATACCAGTGTAAATCACAGAGAATGCGTTATGTATAGGGAGTTAGGGAGTTACGATCCGCGTAAATCGGATACTGTACATGGGGTACAGGAGAGTGTACCGTACATAGGGTCTGGTACATAGGGTACCGGTACATAATGTACGGTACATATGTACCGTACATAGGGTACGGTGCTTAGGGTACAATTGGGTACAGAAAAGAGAGAGATAAAAGCGAAGGAAAGGCAGGGAGGTTAACCAGGTTGTACCCGGCTTGCTACCCTACACGGGGGGAGGGGAAAGAGAGAAAAAGGAATAGAGAGAGCAAGGAGAAAAGAGGGAACAAGTAATACGCGCACACACACATCAGTGTTCACCGCACACACACAGGCAGTCACAACCGAGAAATATTTGACATCGGTTCCTCTGCGGTTGTCTAAAAGTAGGCTAGAATCCGAGATGTTAAAAACGGCTTGCAAGGACTGGCTCCAAGGAATCCAGGACTTGCAGAGCACATTGAGCTGACGGAGTTGTCATTCCGTTGAGGACAGTGCGCATCGTGGTCATGAGGAACTTCAACACAGCGAGGACTTGTAGGTTTACCTCAGAGGATTCCTTATACGTACGCCTAAGACGAGTCGAAGGCGAAAGTCATCTTCTTCATTTTCTTCTCAATCTATGTATTGATCCACCCCAACCTCCGAAAGCTTTCTGCACCTAACGTGGCTTTACACTGCCTCCATGATCGGAGGCATTGCAAGCTTTCTGCACGTCACCTGGTTTTGCACTGCCTTCGTGATCAGTCCACTTTTGACCAAACGACGGTGTCATGTATGGATGTCATCACATGATGGCGTCATCATGTGACGTCACAGTGATGTCGTGATGACATCATAGCGACTTCATAAATCTTGGAAATCTGTGACGTCGTGATGATGTCATATGGTGACGTCATCACACGATGGTGATTTTTGCATAACTCATGTTGACGCCGCCGACTGTCGACTGTCGACTTTTGCGTTTGATGAGGCATCTGAGGCCTTAAAATGGAGACATAAAAGAGCATTATTGAAATCCTTGAAAACGTGAAGGACAGATAATTAAACGCAGAAGGAATTACAGAAGTAGGCTTCTCCTCACAAATGCCCTAATTGCGGTGAAGCCCGCTTTCAATGTCCCTGCAATATAAGGAATAGGCAATCTTTTAATTCTTATCAAATTTTGGTAAAATGACTAACGAATGTAATATTAAACTTTTGCTGCATTAACAACGTCGTAAACGGAAATTCTGAGGATAATGGCGCTGATTAAGATCTCAAGAATAACTCTATTAACAAGGAGAAAAGGATTACTGTTCGCCTACGCAAAAAAATTGGCGGAATGTTACACTACCAGTAACATCTGAAGGCAAAAGCCAACTGCACACTTGGTAATGCATTAAGTTATGCCATTGGGGACCAGACTTCCTGTAAGGCATAACGAGCCGCAGTGTGACAGACCTACATTAAATTGCTTCGACGCTCTCAGTCGAATGCAATGTTCCTCCTTTCTCCACTGAAGCATTCTGCGCCTCAAGTGGTGTTGCACTGCCTCTGGAATCGGCCAACCTTTGACCAATCGGTGATGCCAGTTGATGACGCCATGACGTGAGGTCATGATCATGTTGCAAATTTTGGCGATATGTAGCGTCATGATGGCGTCACATGAAGATGCCATGATGTGGCGCCTTCGCTCGCCCGGAGAAGGTCGCGCAGGGTTTTTAGACAGGGCTCGCGAAAGTCTCGCAAGATCTCGCAATGTCCCGCGCAAGTGGGAGCGGCAACATAGCCCTTTAAGGCTTTAGTAAAGTTTCCCTGGATTGCTTCACTAATGTCACCATTCCAAGCTTCACTAATGAACCATTCCAAGTACGCAGTTCCGAGATCGCGAATCCTACAAGATCTTATTACGTTATGCGCATTCTACAGCGTCATCCCATGCGTGCTTTCTCTCAGTGCCTCCTAAGGAGTTATTCTGGTTAAGCAAAAATAACGAGAACATTTCGTGGATTAGTTGTCTTATATAAACACCGGGGCGGGTGAATATCGTGATCAAAGTCTTTGCTTGGATAGTGCGATTTTTTATTTTCAAATCTTGGAATACGGGCTGTTAATCTCTTTCCTGGAAGATTACATGGTATGTTAACTAATGTTCGAGTTAGTGTAAGCAGCTGCTATTACTATGGAAACCACCCGGTCCCTCAAGCATGCCTAAAATGATGACGTTTTTCGTTTTTCAGAAATGGTACTATTTGAAGAGTTTAACAAGAATGAAATTAATTATTTCACGTTTGTAGCACACAACTCGACCATATGCAAAACATTTTCTACTTTTGCAGTATTTTGTAGTTGGGTTTTCCTAGCCGCCTTTTATCCATGATCACATCTAGTATCTTATAGAGCTCAGTGAAGCTCTATAACGCTCATGAAAGCGTCTCGTTCTGCGTGAGAGCTACCCACGATGTCTCTATGGAAATGAACACCCGCATTCGCGAGAGTTTTTACTACTACTCAATAAGTTCTTAAATTTTTTTCTCTCGGTGTGAAAAAGTGTTACCGTGCCGGAGAACGAAGGCGTGACGTCCAGAATAATGAATAAAGGTATGTTCGAAACGTTTTGACTGAAAACACGGCGCCTCTGGAAATTGCTGAAATCTCACTTCATTCACACCAAAACGTGATGTACAATCCTTCAAACCGCGCACTACTAGTCCCAAGACGCATTGATGGCATTTCAAGCGCCGTCTATTGCCTGACTATTTTTGAAATTGCTTAGTAACGAAAAAGCCTGTCGTCTTTTCTTTTTTTTTTTTCAGGCCCACAAAGTTCGGGGTGTCGACAGCATTTAATTACGCCCTCAGTGCGCTATCATTAGAGGAGCGCATTCATTGCCACATAGACAAAAAAAACACAATTATCCAATTTCAGCTGCCTAGATTTGTTTTGTTTTTTTTTTATTCTTTTGCCTCCACGGGAGAATCACAAACGAATGCTCGTTTTGGCATTTTTCGCAAGAACAAGCATGAAATTCGTCACGCATACGAATTTACGAATACGACACACCAACGCACATGCAAATTCGAATCACAACGCACTACGACGACCCGCGCAGGTTCGACAAAAATAAAGCGCGAATGCTCACGGCGGTGCTTTGCCAAGAAATTACATCGTACCTTGCATGAATGATCACTTGACAAGCGAAGTTCGGTCATAAGCCCAACACGGCGATAGCCTTCTTTTGCCTAAAACAAAAAATAAATACGAAGATAACTCCACGCCTTTTCAAGTTTACCCCTGCATGCCGAGCGCTTGTGATGATTTAGAGCATTCGCGTTGAACGCTTGGGCAGCTGCAGTTTCTGCATTGAAGTATCGTTCAGAGCCCGTAACACTGATAGTTGGGCGAGTTGGTATGGTTAAACTTCTTCGTTTGTATATCGTTAAAATTCTTCGTCTGTATATCGTGTCCGTTGCGCCGAGTTTAATCATGATCGTTCAGAGCGCTGTGAATGGATGTACAGCGGTGTGATATTTGTGCCGCATTTCTGTTGTACTTGTTTTAATTTCGTTTCTTCAGTTGTTTGTTTGTCCGACCGTATATAAACCCTCTGTAACGCCCCTGCAATAATGCCTTCAGGTGCTGCAAGCACCTGAAGGCATCAAATAAGTAAATAAAACTGAAGCAGATACGCCCTCATTTCAGGTGCCGAAGCGAGGTTGAGGCTCTGAAACAAAAGACCATCATTTGTCGTGTTACATTTTCGCACTCCGAACTCGAACGTAGAAATGAGAGCTTTCGGTAGAACAGAGTTTGCAAGTATAGGCATTGAGGCTTTGTCCGAACTATACGAACTGATAAGCAGTCTCCGCTAGAATTGCGCGCCAGTCGATATTTCGCTCTTGTGTCAAGAAAGACTCTAAAGGGCCCCTAACCTCCCAGTTCAAAGACGAGAGCGCGGTTTCTTTCTCGCACTCAGCGCTTCTACCAGTAACGTAGCCAGAATTTTTTTTTCAAGGCAAGGGGGAGAGGGTGGGGGCAACCACACTTTATGTATGTTCGTGCGTGCGTTTGTATGTGTGCTTGCTAAACACACGCAAAATTGAGAAATTTTGGTGCGGGGGGGAGTTGAATTACCACCACCCCAATCCCCTACAGGCGCTATCTACTCCTTGCCACTTATTTCTTCATAAACGTGGAAAACACGTGGAAAATGTCAGCGCTAAGCGTTCAGCCTATCAAGATTTGGGGCTTTATGACCACACACTGTTATCTCTGCTTGCGCAGTTTAGACCCACAAAACGATGTGAAATCAGTTGGTGGCGCGCAACAGCAATGCAAGACAGGGCAGAACGAGCGTGCGACTGCATGGCAAAGGAGGACAGAAGACAATTCACAACTGATATCTCTCCTATATAAACCGATCGATAGCTTATTTCCTCGTGACATCATGTGAATAGACTGCTGACGTCACGAATTGTGCCGAATAGACGGAAAACGCCAGGGAATGCAGCGCTCGTTCTTTTTTTTTGAAGGTTGTTTAGTGGCCCTTTGATCGCGGAGTCCGAAACATAAGCAAGGGCAGTGCGGAGGGTCATTGATCGAAGTGCTAGTGTTGGCGAGCTATATAGAAGACAACGTCACATTAACGTTATCTAATCTGCCACTGGGCACCGATGTACAACTCTGATCGCTTCCCACCGGTCTCGTGCACTATCGAGGCGCGATGACGCTTAGTGCATAATGGCACCATGCGTGGCAGTAAGTGACGCACTAAACGACTCCTTTGGGGCCGCTCGCTGAAATTATACGATTGAGCATCCCCCGCAAGATGTTTTGTACCATCGCGATTATGCGCCTGCCAGGCAAGGCGGCTAGGTGTGAGGACCCCGAGCACGTGACGCGCATTATACTGCCCCCATGATCGGCCCACTCCGCTGTGACACCGTCCAAAGCATAGAGTTTCATACTATAAAGTATGAAACTCTATGGTCCGAAGAGTGGGCTATACTAGAGGTAGTAGGCCGATAATTGAAGTAGCGCAACACTGAACGGCACTTTACTGGTGAGCGATCAACCAAGCAGGCAAATGAAATCAGAAATTTGAAAAAGCAGTCATACAGAGGCTTGCTTTAGTAAATAGCCTGTTCTCTTTATGACGTTGATTTCTAGCAATGCGTATACACTGGTACTTTTTTTTTCGTTTTATTGTATAGTTGTGCAGGATACAGAACCGTCAACAAGTGAAACAAGCGCACGTTCAAACAGGGCCACATACAGGCCTAATCTTACTGTTTAGTATAGGCGGCGCTATGGGCTTTGCGTTAATAAAGTTACTGTATATGGATAAAGGAGCCATATACAGCAACTCTGTGGGTTATAAGAAACACGAAAATATTTTTCGTGCCCAACATCGCGAATACCCCGAATACTGCAGCCAAAGAATGTTGCGCAGTAAATTGTAAGTGTATCGCTCTGCAAGCGCTTCGCTTGACTTCTTGCGTCGATGAAATATTAACGCGTGCAGTCAAGTAAAACTGTGTCTAGTCACCGCAAAGTTACAAAAGGCCTGCGACCTCTGAATAGTATATACAGCATAATTACGTTCGCACGAAACAACGCACGCCGGTCAAACACGCATCCTTTTCTGAATTAACATAGGCTCGCAAGCGTAGCCGCTAAACAGATCGAAGTTGCCGAGAGGCAAAATATCGTACTTTCCGGATTACAGTCCACATAAGGTGTGAGCCGATATTGAGTTCAATGCAAAAGACTAATTACGGCTGCAATAAGTTTATGATTGTTTCTGTCGCCGTCATCATCTGCAATAAATATGCCGTCGCTTTCCCGGTATAACTCAGCTTAGAAAGTATGCTTATTGCGTTTTATTGTTTACTGTATCGTTCACTTTACTGCCACAATTTCATTATAATATGTTTACTAATCGGTGTAGCATTCCTGCGTTGTACTAGCGCCACATTCAGTGTAATAACGTCTCTGAGGGCCTTGATGGGCTTTATTGAAATAAAGATAAAAACGATGTCGGTTTTATTACGACATTTGTATCGCAGTATGGTCTTACTTTCTTTCATACCTAGCTGCTGACTTAAACGTGAAATCACGTATACTCCGCACATATAGAGAATATTCCGTCGTTTAAACTTGTACGCAATGATGCGGACTGCGCCCCAGAATATACGGTACTCCTTTAAGTACAACGACGGCACGCTTGCGGCGCTAACACGCGTGCGCATCATACACCCTGCGGCACTTTTTCACAGTTCTACAGCACACGAGACGTGTGGGACAGGAAATTGTGTTATGTGCCTTTAGTTTGTACGTGAAAATGAAAGCCGCGCGGAACACTATGGCTCGGAACACCTTCACTGTTTGCTGTAAAACAATATGCTGCATTCCCTCGGGCATTCAGGGAAACGGACGAGATCGAAACCACGGATGACAGCAGCAGACAGCAGTTTAACTTTGTCCTTCGCGCGAACCGAATTAAGTAAAAGTTTGATTTACCGTTGAACAAGCTTGCCGAAGGGAGCTATGCGTACTTTGAAACATTTGCTTCCTACGCATTGAAGCTTTTATTGGTGCTCCGCCCGGCCTTAGAAGGTTTTTACAGTGGATCATCCGTTCCTGACGACTGGGTTTGTGCGAGCGCATTTGATGTTTGACTGCGTGGCGATGGCCGCACACGAACAGACTTTCACGGTATTTGTATGCTTTCTCTGCCTTCTATACTCGGCGACAACTTTTCTTGGCACCACTGTGGAAGCTACAGAGCCAAAGTGCCTGCATGCGCGCGCGCCAAGAAATAGTACCTACATTTATTTTCTAATTCAAAAAGTTACCTAGCTCGAATAAATAAAGATTTCTTCATTATAAAAAGAGAACCAGTATGGAAGCCGTTTGTGAAACAAAGCTTATTGTAAACTTCAATTTTGTTTCTGTGTTTTTTTTTTTTTTTATTTCTTGGACAGACCACGTTTTTCCAACTCAGTAAACATCGCGTCGCGATGCTGTCTGAACCGTGTGCGGCCGCAAACTCGCCGTCTCGTTCTCCGAAGAAGCTGTACTCTAAATGTGACAGAAAGTGGCTGTCAAAACAGACCAAGCAAGTTATCTGCAACGTGTACGCTGGAGTGAGGCGCCGTCAGCGTGACTTGTCTGCAAATGCAGTGTGCCGGACTGTCGCCGAGCTCACCGGAGTGAGCGAGCGAGCAGTTAAACGTATCAAGGCTGAAGCTCTGCGGCCCCATTTGCCTCCCCGAAGCGCAAGAAATTGAATTTCTCGGGCCAAATTGAGAAGCGCATCACCGGCAAGACGCGGCTGCTGCGCTATGACACGTTTGCGTTGGTAGCATTGCGGCGCAAAGTGTACAGCTACTTCATGCGCAGTGAAATACCTACGGTCGAGAAGATACGCAACGACGTGATCAGCGACCCTGATATGGACATGCCGACCATTAGCACTCGTACGATCCAAAGAATGCTGAACGACTTGGGGTTCGCCTTCCGAAAAAGAACAAGGAATTCCGCGTTGCTAGAGAGAGACGACATCGTTGCTTGGCGTCGAAAGTACCTCCGGACCATCCGAGAAATGCGGAGGCAGCGGCGGAAGTTCTTACGTTTTTTTATTTCTGCATGAAACTTTCTGTTCACTGAGCGTGACTGTTAGTAAAAAAGTTGACGTGAATAGTGAGCATGCGTTTGTACCTACTGGTTGGCGAAAACGATTGGTGTGCTTTGCATTTGCGATCGCCAAACGTGTGCTATTGACGTGAGTGATCGCAAGCCTTACATAATCCTGGCTTAAGTCGCAGCGAAATTCCCCATTAAGATAGGGTGGCTGTTCATGCATGCGCTTGTACGGTAACTAATAGTATTCGCCGAGGATTCTGTTTCATGTGGTGTAGGTTTAACTCAGCGTTGTCCCGTAGCATCGTTTGAGAAGACTTACTGCCGTTTTTCCGCGTAGGAGCAAGGAATTTCAATGGCTTGGAGAAAGGAATAGCTAGTGATGGCCCTCTAAATTGTAGATTTTTTTGAGCGAATATGCTGCGCACGTAATTGGGGATTGGGGACGTGGTTGCATCAGCTTTGATATACAGCCTGTAGGGGCGTAGGCCGAATTTTTTTAAGGGGGGGGGGGGGCATCACTTTCGTCTGAGTGGCGGCCGGGTCGGACTTCAACGATTTAAGTGAGCGTGCAATCCGCACTTGAGAGGCGCGCGTCTAAGTAAGAGCTCTCCGTCTCCATGTTTTTCTGGGTATTATCACTTTCTCCCTTCGCAGTGGAGCGGTAAACGCTACTACCACCGTGGCCTCAAATATCAGCCAAAACGCGCTGGTGGTGCCATCTCTGAACGGCATTTTGTCCCCGCGCGCCTGTTCGTTTGGTGCAGCCGCCGTCCGATAGCGCAGGTGCCCGAAGCAGTTGTCCGGGTCAAGGGCGTAGCCAGAAATTTTTTTCGGGGGGGGGTGGTTCAACCATACTTTATGTATGTTCGTGCGTGTGTTTGTATGTGTGCGTGTATATATACGCAAGCAAAACTGAAAAATTTCGGGGGGGGGGGTTTGAACCCCCCAACCCCCTCCCCCTTGGCTACGCCCCTGGTCCGGGTCACGGTAATATGGGTCACCCATATTAACCCTATGGGGTCACCATTCTTTACTTTAGGGTGAAAGCAACTCAGTCGTAGCATGATAGAGCTTCCGGGGTGGGGAACGCACTTCCAAAATAACGCCGGGATAACACTATGCTACTACAGCCAAGCATAGGCGTGCGCAAAAAGGAGGACGCCCCCCCCCTTTTTTTTTCAATTATCGAAGCGTCAAGTCAACCTCATCTGTACTCAGTTTGACCTGTCCCGCAATTGTTCCAATAGTGTTTATCTTTTTTTTTTATTTTCTTTCAAAAGAGGCATCACGAAATTAGTGGTTACGTATTACCTGCTTCTACAGTGAAGCTTGTCATTCGCGGCTCAACGCGACACAAGGAACGTTCTCAGCGGATCGAAATGCCGGCGCAACACTTTGGCGCCTTGCGCGCCAGCATTGCGTTAAGCTAGGATGCAATATATAATTGTTGCTACCAAAACCACTATATCATTACGAGTGCACGGGCCTCTAGCATTTCGCTTCCATGGAAATGCGGCCGGGATGACATCTTTTGCTACCCTATTCCGCTGCTCTCTTCTGCTACTATAGCCAACGTTTTTCTCACAGCATTTATTGATCATCACGCGTAAATGAATGCAGCCGGAACATATTCTGCGGGTGGGCCCCGGACAGGCGTGCTTTACGCAGGCCACGGTGCACAAGCGCCATCAGCTTCTTTGTGCTCGTCGCTGCGCTGCGAGCCCGCGACCGACCTGGACGAGATGAAATTGTTCGAATCCGACAGGAATGATAGCTCGGAATAGGTGTCATCGAACGAATAGAAAGGCGACAGCAGCGGAGTCGGGGTCTCTTGCCACTCGCTTCCGTGGCCTCGTCGTTCCGGGACCTCGCCTTCCGCGTCAGCGGCCTTGGTGACAGCGGCACCCGGGCGAACCTGCGCCGGGGCCAGTCCCCGAGAGCCGCCGAGCCTCATTTTGTGGGCTGCACCACAAGCGACTTTGGTGCCTTCGACTCCTGTGGCTGCAGGCGGTGCGTGCAGACCTGAGCCTGACAAGGAGCGGCAGAGGCTAGAGCGCCGCCTAGCCTTGCGCCGCTTCGAAGGCGCCTCCGACTCGGAGCTCGTCGTCGCGTCCGCGGTGTCGTACTTAAACGCCTCCGATGGTGGCTCCAGAGGCACCACGGTGGTGAACGATTCATCGAACGAGACGGCCCGCGTTGACGAGGTCACCCCTCCAGGGCTCGGAACGTCACCTGGTGCATTGGAATCTGAAGCGGTAGCCACTCGGGGCGGCGGCTGCAATATGGCGTTGTAGATTGACTCGAAAGTTGGTTCATCCAAGGACGTGGCGAGCCGTAGCTGCCGGGTCCTTTGGTGAACTGTAATCGTCGTTGTGCCTTCTGATGAGGCAGTGCCGAAGGTCTGCGGTCCCGGATGCACGCTCCGAATCACGCCACCCGGAAGTCTTATGGCACGGAGCGATCTGGCAGGAAGACGACGTGTTGCGAAGGCAGAGGCGTGGCGAACGAACAGTTGGCTCCGTCTCCCTTGCCGCAGGAGCATCAGCGGTACTCCATTTCGAAATAGCACCACCTTTCTCCAACAGATGCTCCTGATCGGTAGCCTTCGCACATGGCTTGAGGCTTGGGCGCTGAGGCTTCCGGAGAGCATCCGGGCATTTACCTCCATCATCTTTAAGAACAACCATATCATTTGAAGAAGGCAGTTGCTCTCGTGAAATCCCCGCTGCCTTGTCGGACACCGCTCAACGGTGCCGAATTCCTGGCTACTGTTCAAATCCGGTGCCTGCTTGTCCTCGAGTCGCGCTTCAACACATCGGCACTCTGCTACGCCCTCCGGGGCAGCAATCTTAGAAAAGTCGACCGCAGTGAAGTTTTTGAGGCCAACCTCCGGATGCTGCAGGAATATTAAGTCGCTCAGCTTGAGCGGCTGCTCGTAGTTGTTATCGTCAGATGCCAGGGTATCGACATCCCTTCCGGATGAAACTGTACCGCTGGAGCAACAACTCCAGTGTGGACTCGGAGCTTTCCCCAGCAAGCTCGCCTGTCATGCTCGTGCTGAGGGAACTTTCGGTGCCACCGGCGAAGCAGTCGTACCGGGCTGCGCTTGGTCATCGATCTTGAAGAGTACGTACTGAGTTTCGTCGAAAGTGGTCGCTGAATTGGCCATGGGACGGCGTCCTGCATGCTGACGCAGGTAGTGCTTGTTGCCCAGCATGACTACCCTTTTGACGTCCTCTGTCCAGGGGCGATCCGTGGCCGCGCGAAGGTCCACTTCGCGCCTTCGAGTCTTCCAGAGCTGATGCCGGCCAGAACGAGCCGCTTCTTCCGGCTCCGGCAGTAGCTGCACCTGAGTGCCGCACTCAGTCAGCGAAGACGCTGGTGGCCGCGAGCTCTCCGTCTGTACTGCCGACAATGACGTCAGTTGCGGCAACGGCATGTGGAGCAGGAGGCTACCGTCGCCCGTCTCGTGAGACGTCGCCGCCACGCTGCGCTCCAACCTCGGAAGGTCGGCAAGATCGGTTAGGCGGTGTGCGGCACTGCAGCTGGAGTTGGAGGAGACGAACGAAAGCGACATGGATCCAGAAGGTGGAAACGAGCCGTCGTCGGAGTCTCATGGTGAGCCGCACCCTTAGAATTTCTTTGACGAATTGTCGCTGTCGATAGAAGTCGTCGTTCGCCGCCTTGAACGCGATTTTGCCATCTGGCGTGACTGCAGTGGATACGACGCTGCTCGACGACTCGGCCACGTCTCCGCTCGTGGCGGTTGCTCCAGAGCCAGTCCCGGAAGCTCCTTTTGACGAACTTTCAATGGCTGCTTTATCGAATTTCTCGTCTTCATGGCTGACTGGTTCGAGGTTTGCGGAGTGCTGCTTGAAGGCGATTTCTCCATCACTCGTCCGGGGCCCTGATCGCAAACTGGGGAAAAAAAGCGTATAAATGAATTGCAAGGAAAGCTCATGTTTATGGAACAGGACAGCAAAACTATCATTAGCAAAGAATACGACAACCAAAAAATGAAAGGGATCAACTAGGTGCTTTTCATTCATAGAAGTCCTTGGTATTTCATGAAATTAGGGGTCAGGTTAAGAACTGCATCGCAAAGTCATCATGGTCGATTTCATCGTATAAAGTACATATAGCATTGTAATAAGCCCGATTATTGGGTGCTATTCGGCGTGATCGGCGGACGTAGATGCTTTGACGTAACTAATCTGTAGAAGCAATTCCACTTGTTAAGGTGTTTAATAGACAGCACTGAACGACAATGAGTAATGGCGACAGTCACGGCAAGGCACGAACTCTCTGCGCGAACGGCGTTCTTTTCAAGCCACCAAAGATGACGACCCACTAGAAGGCGCTGGAGAGGGTAACCCATTACCATGTCCCAATGCTTCTCTACAATTACCCCGGGTTCGATGGGTTCGATCAAGTAGTTGACCGGGGATGTGCGCTCGACGACCCGGTATGGGCCTTCGTATTTCAGCAGCAGTTTTGAAGAAAGGCCACTTGCAGCGGTAGGGACCGAGAGCCATACGAGCGCTCCAGGGAGGAACATGGGTTCAGAAGTAGTGGTGCCATCGCGAATGCTCTTCTGCAGCTTTTGTTCCTGCGTCGTAAATGTCTTGGCAAGCTCGCGACACTCTTCAGCGAGCCTGGCTGTGTCAGAAATAGGCGCGCACTCAGAGATCCGGCTTGTATGGAAGTATCGTGTCGATGGTGTGCGACGGGTGCCTTCCGTACAGTAGAAGAACGGTGAAAAACCAGTAGTGCTCTGAGGGGCGGTGTTATAGGCGTAGGTGACAAAGGGCAGAATGGCATCCCAATTGGTGTGATCGGCGGCGACGTACATTGACAGCATGTCGCCGAGCGTTCGGTTAAAGCGTTCGGTTAGGCCATTCGTCTGCGGGTGGTAAGCAGTAGTTTTGCGGTGAACAGCATGGCACTCTTTCACAATGGCTTCCACGACTTCCGATAAGAAGACACGGCCTCAATCGCTGAGAAGCTCTTGGGGTGGACCGTGACGCAGTGAATCGGTGTAGTAGGAAGGAGGCAACATCGCGCGCTGTAGCCGCTGGGAGGGCGGCGGTTTCGGCGTATCGCGTTAGATGGTCAACAGCGACGATGGCCCAGCGGTTACCAGCCGAAGTCAGAGGAAGTGGTCCATACAAATCGATGCCCACGCGCCCGAACGGACGGTTAGGGCAAGGTAATGGTTGTAGACCTGCTGGCGACACGTGCGTTGAAGGTTTTCGGCGTTGGCAATCGAGGCAGGAGCGAACGAACTTCTGCACGTAGCGGTACATCCCTCGCCAGAAGTATCGTTGTCGAATGCGGTGGTAAGTTTTGGATACCCAGAGTGCTCGCATTGCGGGTCAGAGTGGAAGGCTTCGCATATTTCAGAACGCAGACTGCGGGGTATCACTAGTAGCCACTGGCGGCCGTCGGCGTTGTAATTGTGTCGGTGCAGGAGGTCGCCACGAACGGCGAAATGGTGGGCTTGACGACGCAACGCGCGAGTGGATGGTGTTGCCGTCGGATCAGTGAGCAAGTCGATCAGCGAGGTGATCCATTTATCCTTGCGCTGTTCGGTAGCGATGGTGTGAACGTCGATTGAAGCTACAGCTATGTGAGACACTGAGCTGTGGACATTGTCGTCAGGCAAGGGAGAGCGGGACAGGGCGTCGGCGTCAGCATGCTGGCGTCCGTTGCGGTACAGCACGCGGATGTCGTAGTCCGGCAGGCGAAGTGCCCAGCGGGCGAGACGGCCTGAGGGATCCTACAATGACGACAGCCAGCATAGTGCATGATGGTCGGTGACGACATCAAATGGGCGACCATACAAATAAGGTCGAAACTTTGTAAGGGCCCATATGATCGCCAGGCACTCTTTTAGGGGCGAAGCTCCTTAAGGCGGCACCCGTTCGTCCCTCGTAGTCGTCGTCATCGTAGTAGTCCGTAACAAGTCTTACGCTTTGACCTCCAAGGTGGTGCCGGTGGGAGATTTCTCCTGTGCGTTGTTGAAAATAAAAAATTCGCAGCGTGCGCGTTAACTAAAAGCCGAATTCTTCTGTCTCTCATTCCCATTAGCAGCCATTGGCATGTTCCAGTAGGAAACGTTAGTAGAAGTAGAAGTGTAAGTGTTAGCTAAAAGCCGACTTCTTCTGTCTCTCATTCCCATTAGCAGCCATTGTTTACCTCCAAGGTAGTGCCTGGTGAGATTTCTCCTGTGCGTGATTAAACAATAAAATTTTGTTCAAAACGCCGTTGATTGATGAAATAAACCAACGAAAGACGCCAGATGTTTTGTAAAAGCAGAACGAAAGAACGCCAGATGTTTTTCTTAAAGTGTAGTAGTAGTAGTAGTTGTATGTAGCCACCTCGCCCGATCGTCAACGGGCGAGGTGGACCGGCAACGGCGCGAGGACCCTGCCGTACGAGAGTTAAATCACACTAAAAGACATACTTTGCGGGCGATACACTCTAGTGAGCTTTCAACTTTTCGTCTTAATGTACATGATAAAGAAATTATTTCTACGAAAAACGCAAGGCACACCTTGAGCAATATTTGGTTTTGGGACGCTAAATGGAACCATGAGGCGATGCGAAGCCGGAGCACTTGCACGATCGCGTTCCGTTGGCTTTCGTTGGGCATGCTACCGACCTCGCGTCGTGGAACGCGCGTCCTGTTTCCCTCTAGCCTTGCCTTTAATTCGCACAGGGCGAGCGGGGAATGCGGTCGCTCTTGGCGCTCTTTCGCTCGGGAGCGGACTTCTTCCTTGCATTTCACCGATCACAAGTGATAATGAAGGGACCACGTAAACCAACAGTACAATAAAAGTTTGATGTTTAATATATACACGATGTTTCACACTCTTTATATTATGTACTGGGCGCATTTCACGGAAGAGTTTCACGGTTTACAGATGATTCCCTCCGTAGCTTCGCCCCACTCATCATCATTCACCCCGTGGATATGCTGTGATTTTTTCCGTGACTGAGTAATTGGTCTCGGCTCTGGTAAGCGTACGGCTTGCGTATGCCACGACATATTCGGGGAACCCTGGTTTGCGTTGCGCAAGGACAGCGCCGAGGCCTACACCGCTGGCGTCCGTGTGTACCTCCGTTGGGGCCGTAGGGTCGTAGTGGCGTAGTATGGGAGGAGACGTCAACAAACGACGGAGCTTTGCGAACGCGTCGTCACACTCGGACGACCACGAATTTAGGGGTCCGTTACTTCCAAGGAGCTTCGTCAGCGGCGATATGATGGTGACAAAGTTTCGTATGAAGCGTCGAAAGTATGAACACAGTCCGACGAAACTGCGCAGTTCTTTGACGGACGTAGGTTTGGGAAATTCGGCCACGGCCCGAAGCTCGGCCGGATCGGGAAGGATTCCGTCTTTGGACACGACGTAGCCGAGGATTGTCAGCTGCCGTGCCGCAAATCGGCACTTCTTCAGATTCAGTTGGAGGCCGGCGTTGCTCAGACGGGTCAAGACAGGCCGCAGACGTTGGAGATACGTGGAGAAGTCCGGAGCGAAGACGACGACGTCGTCCAGGTAACACAGGCACGTGTGCCATTTCAAGTTACGCAGAACGGTGTCCATCTGCGCTCGATGGTCGCGGGCACATTACACAGACCGAACGGCATGACGTTGAACTTGTACAAGCCGTCGGGCGTGACAAAGGCTGTCTTTGGTCGAGCGTCATCAGCCATGGGCACTTGCCAGTACCCGAGCGCAAATCGAGAGATGAAAAAAATTCTGCTCCTTGGAGGCTGTCAATAGCGTCGTCGATTCGCGGCAGTGGATAAACATCCTTGCGGGTGACCTTGTTGGCCGTCGGTAGTCCACACAGAACCGCACAGAACCGTCCTTCTTCGCAACGAGAACAACAGGAGACGCCCATAGGCTGTCGGAGGGCCGAATTACATCGCGTCGAAGCATATCGTCCACTTGCTCGTTAATTACCAGGCGTTCTGTGGGAGACACGCGATATGGACGTTGCCGCAGTGGTGGTTGGGCGCCAGTGTCGATGCGATGCGTAACAGCGGACGTGCGGCCGAGGGATGTTTGCCCGACATCGAAAGAATGACGAAATTCATCCAAGCACAGAAGCTGCGAACGCTGGACCGACGTAAGGTTGTCAGCAATGGAGGGACCAAATACATCAGTAGGTGACGAATCGGACGTGGAAACAGCAATGATGGTGCGGGAACTGGTACAGTGCGAGTCATCGGGTGCGTCCAGAACTTGTGCGTCTTCAACGGGTTCCACTTTGCCGAGACATTCCCCTCGAACCAACGTAACAATGCACGGGGATGTGTTGGTAACAAAAATAGCGGTGCTGCCCTGAGTGACTCGCACGGTCGCGAAAGGTACCAGCAACCCTTTCCTAGTGCACACTGTACAGCTAACTTGCAATTACCTGTATGGTCGTCTTCTTTAAACGTGGTCATCTCGCTCTCCATGCTGGCGAGGACTTCCGCGAATGGCCTTTCGGCAAAGTGCACCGGAGGCTGAAGTTGCTTCGTGATGTACTCCTGGTACGGCTTTTGCGCTGAAAGCGACGGTGTGGTCTCTGTTGGAGCGGACGACATCGAGGATTTCTTGCGGCGCACGCTTCCGATACCGCCGACGTCTGAGAACGTCAACGAAATATCCCTAGGTCCACTGGTGTTTCCTACCATTTCTGACAGTACTAAAGATATCCCATCCTTGGGCGGCCTTTGCGCAGCGTAAGCGGCACCGATGTCGACCCAACCACGATAGTCTTGCGGCACACCGACAAGTATCGGCTCTGGAGTTCGCCCGCCTATTCTGTCGCTACCGTACTTCGCGTCGTCGGCAGTGCTCTCACTGGTCGTCGTCGTCTGTGATGACTGCTCTGCAGGCGTTATTTCTTCTTTCCACTTCATTTTTCTGATTGTACTTTCTGTGGTTTGATTCATAAGAAGCTGCATAGCTTCCACAGGTGTATTTTGCTTCTTAATATGAAGCTCCGTACTGGGCACTGCCTCTGATAGCTCCGGTGTCTCTGGCTCTGCAATCTTGCCCGTGAATTGCTTAATGCTAAGTGGCTTTTGCTTCGCGGCTGTCTGCTCTTGCGAAAGTTCTGCCATGCGGAGGTCCGGCTGCACTGGCAAAGCAGGCTTTCGAGTTACTGATTTTTGACTGACTCCGCCAGCGATCATGTCGGATAACTGTTGAAAGGTTTCCTCAGAGCTCTCTTCTGTGTGTCTTGTGATCACCGACTGCGTTTTCGGCGTCCTGGGCGGTGCCAGCAGGCCTCTGAGCAGCAACGATCGCGCTGTCTTCGACTGACGAAGTAGGCTTTACCTTGTCGTGCGTTTTTATCAGCCTAGAAAGTAGGCAAGCCAATTCGCCCACCTTTTCGATGTCGAAGTAGTCGGCTTGCTTATGCTGCCTTTTTTCTGCCTCGCCACTATCGACAAGCCGGCCTTCCAGTCTCGCATTTTGACTGGGCGTCTTGTAGCCAGCAATTTCCGCTGAGCCAACATCAGCATTCGAATCCTTGAGGACTGTCAGTGCGGGCTGTTTCTCGACGCTGTTATCTGCAAGTGGTTTTACAACATCCATCACTTTCAGCACAGCAGTGTTTTGGTCCGCAGGCAGCACTTGCAACTCCATTCCCTTTTCGTCCATATTGGCGCAAGCTGTTGAAACGGTGACTGGGACCTGACTTCGCCGAGTAGCGCTGCTCTCGGCCTTCTCGGCTTGAGCAACAGGTAGAGCCTTGTTCTGCTGTATCCTGTCCTTTGTGACGGAATTTGTCAAAACAGGTGGTGAGGATGAACGCCTTTTCGCGTTTATCGAGCCTACGTTCAGCGAGATTTTGTCCGGTATTGTACCGAAGCGGTCATTTTTATCTGTTAACTGTAAATGTTGCTGCGTTTCCGCAGCATCATATTCTTGGCCCAGCTGCAAGGTTTTGTCAATAGCTATTCCTTCGATCGCATTTGGTGGCGCTTCTTTGCCGTGTTGAATGTCCCCATTCTGCTTTTTCACCGGCTTGGTTAACGCGGTGAAACCGTGGACAGGAACACTGGTGCAGAATGTTGGCCCTGTGTGAACGAATGAAAATAATTTTAGCGTCTGTTTAGATGTGGTCATGTTTAGCCCCGTTTCCAAAAAAGGGACAAAGCGAAGATTGAAGTCAAGCATAACACGCATACGTCAACTATATACCACAGTTTGCATGAAAAGAAAACAAAAGGCATGCTTGAGCAACATGCAAAGATTGTATGCAAAGGTACCTGGACTGATATTTGATCTAGTGGCGAGTACAAGTTGGTCGAAAACGAAAGCAGGGTTCGATCGATCAAATATGGCAGCTGGTATGCACAGGCATCACAGAAATAACCATGGCTAGAAAGTGCATCTAATGATTTTTTATTTGGAACGTATCTTATCAAGGCAGTGCTTAGAATAGTCTTGACTTGCGACTGGTTCCTCTGCATAGTATGGGCATGCCAGCTCAATCCTTCTTTGCCCCGAACCCCAACCCAACCCGAGAGGACTGGGAGGCGGCCCTGCTCGGCTGCCAGGTCCTTCCGGCCCAAAAAGCCATGGCCAGGCTTGTCAGGACAGCGGTCACGACCAATGGGTCCCTGACTAGGGACTCCACCTGGTATTGTAAGGGAGCTCACCCACTAGGGGCTGGTTTCCCGAAACCTCTCTGTATATAACAGCTTAATAAATTTTACTACTACTACTACTCTGCATCGAATCGATAAGCTGCTGTGCGCTTGCCCAGTCTTTGTGAGATCAACTTTCGTCTAAGCCTTAGGACAGGGGTCTCAAACACGCGGCCCGCGGGCTGCATTTACGGCCGCGGGCCGCAAAAAAATAAAGTTTCGCCACCCTAGCGGCCCGCGGCTTCACTTGGAATAAGGTTTTGTGACTTTGCTGAATAGTACCCACATTATTTTCCCGCGTATTGCGATTAATAGTGTTTTTTTCGAGTAAGCTACAAAGACAAGACTAGTCTGAAGCATTTCTTTTCTTGAGGCGCCCCATGCGGTCAGTACGAGTTAAAACATCACCGTGGAACGAAAACTCTATATTTGAGAATCGGCGTCCAAAT
>NC_051177.1:131315154-131438615 GCF_013339695.2 Rhipicephalus sanguineus
ATCTCACACTGGTAATTATGCAGTTGCAAAATATTGCTTGGGCGCCCCACTAATTACTAAGGCGAAATCATGCCGAGCGTATAAGCGAAAACGATACGAAAAACGCGTTTTAGTTGGTTTTGTCACCTTTTCATATTTCAGTTGTCTATACATGTGTACGTATGTACTGTGCTACGAGCCTATACTGCACTGTGTCATCTCCGCTTCCATGCAACTTGCTGTCGTTATTTATCATAAGCATTCCGCGACCTCGTATAATTGCTGATACATTCTACCCGCGTTCTGTAAAGGACATCGGCATGTGCTTTGTTGCATCTTTGCAGCTTTCTGTTTGCTATATATATGTCAGAAACCATTCTTATATAATAAGCCCTGTGCATCCGCTCGATTGAAAAGGTGCAGATATAATAAACTTTTTTATTTCACTTGACTGCGCGATCAGATTAACTTGAAACGACCAGAACTTGAATAACTGACAGTCCGTAATATCGCGCAAGCACTTACTTTTGTTTGCCTTCTCTGCTGCGTTGCAAATATACAACATTATGCAACAAAGGGTTAACCCAATAAAACCCGCTGCTGCGCGACATTGCATTCGTGACGCGATATCGGGTGATACATTGCGTGGTCAGTATATAATATTATAATTCTGTATAAGCTTGGGAAGGGAAAAAAAATTACGCATGTCAGGGTGCATGGTTTACACGAATGTAGCCTTCTGTAGAGGAGTAACTATAGAGGTCACGAGTCAGTACTCAGCCGCGGCAGCCGCATTCATATATGGGAGCTGATATACGCAATCAAGCCGACGCGTGTGTCCCCGAACGGGGGTTCTCCAGCGCCACACGTCGCCAGCTAATACCTCGATCGTAGACGCCTTCTTATTGCTTCTACACTAATGAAAAATTATAATAAAATAGCTGTTTGGCAGCGTCTTGTCCCCTCGTGTTTACACGGCGAACAAGTGCAGGTTACAGCAAATAGAAATCGCTGCATTCTGCTATACAAGCTATAGGAATTAGTATATATAGTTCGTTTAAAAAGTGTATTCAATCCAGAGCCAAAGAAGCGGGTTGTATATAAGTCAAATTCGTAACTATCTTCGATTCACTCGTTCCTTTTGCATGGCTACCATATATGCGCCCGGAGGTGGGATCATGTCACTGTCGGTCTTCGTTCGGTTTTCGAGAGTTCTAGTTCGGCTCACGCGCTTGCGGCCAGTGTCTGCAGCTGTCGTCGTGTATAAGCTGCCTTCTTGACGAATTGTTTGAGCGGAAAGCGACCGTTCGAAAAACCGAGCAACGATCGCGAGCACGTGCAAGATTAGAAGCCCCAGGGAGGTCGTTCGACGTAGATTTAATTACGGCAGCCGATATAAGAGCGCGAGTTCTGCGTTATCTTGATAGACTGGGATTAGCGAACCGTGAACACGGATGAACGGGATAGTTAAGACACTGCTAACACCAAGGACAGTTATCACCGTCCAGCGTGAACCTCCTTGCCAGAGGAGGTGTACTGTCTTGCCAGAGGAAATAATTAGTGCGGTGCCTGCTTATGTCCACCTGACAGTCACTTATATAAGGAGGGTCGGTTGTATTCAATGTTTGCGACTGCCGGATCAGCTGATGTCCTCGTCCACGCCTCCCATATGCGACATGACGTTTTCCTTTCGCACATAGCGTCGTCGCAGTGCGTTGTGTATACTTAAACTGGTGGGCGGGTAGCCCTGTACGCCCCCTGCGCAACGACCCCCCCCCCCCCCCCCCCCACCGCTCAACGTCCTCCTCCTTATCATTTCTGTATTAATATTTTTTTCTTAAGTAACAACGCACCGCAGCACCTTACTAAGCTCACAAACCTGCCGTTGGCCGGTGACCCTTATGGGAACGTCCTACCGCGGTCTTTTCTGCACTTGCGTGGCTATCTTGGTGGGCGGAGCGTTCCAGTTTGCCAGCGACGCCTATTTCGACACCCCTTCCTATGCCGTCCCCCTCTTCCGTTTTCCAGCTCGTTCCTTCCAGCGAGTATAAAGCAAACGCCCACATGGCGTATAACTGTCGTGCGTGCTGTGCCAACCCTTTGCGCAAGAAAGCGGAACCTTCCGCTCCTTTGTCCTCCCGGCACCTCGCTCTTTTTGCCACCCCCCGCACCCCTTGCATCCCCCCCCCCCTCTAGTGTTGCTCTCTCACACAGAGATGCAACAGTCCGCCTCACTCTACACCGCAGAACGTGCTTTTTCAAACGGCCGCTCATGCCAGCATCCGCACGGTGCATAGCTGAGAATATCCGACTACTATATATGCAGCGCGAAGAGTCTGACCGTTACTCACGCGCAGCTTTTCGCGGAAGTGCTCGCTCCAGCTTGTCAGTCTCTTGCGTTAAAGTCTGTCGGGCACTGCGTGTTAAAGTCTGTCTGGGCTGGGCTGACTGTATGGAGCTGTGTATAAAGCGGCGGCGATTGCGTCATTCTAGACTATTTCGCCGACTCGCGCACTGGTACAGTATAACAGTTAGTGAAAGGTAAATGTATGCTCGTGTTTTTGGCTCGTGTTTAATTTGGAACGCAGCATCGAGGATCGAGGGCTCCGCTGCAAGTGATGGCAATCACACGCGACCATCCATTGGACGGATGTAAAGCGCGCGAAGGCTGCAGCGTATACGTAGTTGAGGTTCTTGCTTAATGTATATAGAAAAGCGCTCTCACCACTACATGTTGGCAAAAACGTATTTGTTTCTTTTTCTTAATCTTCTTTTCCTCCTCGTCCTTTTTCTTTGGTTGTTTAGAAGGGCCCATGTATAGGTCGAGAAGCGAAAATTTCTTTCTGGCCGTATAGCGTATTATGTGTTTGGGGTGTCAGGCGCACAGACTACTTCAGTATAAACGCCTTCAACGATACCTTGAGCTGTACACCTTATAAGCTTTGATGGGAGAATGAAAACAAAGCTCGACCTCGAAGTCAACTCAGATACCCTTTATTGAAAAAATTCGTCCAATCCTGATGCGGATTGGATGAAATTTTCGCTTCAAAACAATTCTTGCGCAACATAATATTTTTTCAATGCGAGGCCCGTAAACTAGCCCAAAATAAGCTCGCTATCTCGAGGCTTCGCGATTCTTGTATGGGAGTTCTGCCGAAAATATACGCAGAATCGCGCATTCGTATAGCCTGTTAGCTCGGAGGTTCGTTTCCGTCCTAGAAAAAGACTCATCTCCTTATTATTGTATAAGGTTCCGAGCCCTTAAGACTGCATCAATTTGCTAAAAACCAATTTTCGCGGCGCCTCTCGTTCACGTTACGATTCTTGCGACTTATTTTTCGTTCGCATTGTCTCTACTTTGTGTGTGTGCGTCTGTGTTTCTGCTCTCAGGCGCACGACCTTGTAAACCAGCCGCTCGCCTTCTGACTCCATGCCACCTTGGAGAGCAAAACATAGTCACCGCTCCACAAGCGGCGCGCTGTAATGGACAGGAGTGTGGCGGTGAGGGCGCAAATCAACGCAGCCCTCGCCACGCGACACCTCGCGGGGCGAATTAGCACCCGTTATGTGACGCGTGCGCTTGCCTGCAGTTTGGCCGAAATGCTCTTCGTGACACGCACTTCTCCCTTCTGTAGCGGCGGCGCGCAGCAGCGCTGCTATCAAACCGTTCCGTCGGTGCTCCTCTACGTAACACAAACACTCGCGCGCGCACGATGCCGGCGCCCCGCTCGCTACTCCCGAGAATTGCACGGTTGCAGAGGCCGGCATCACCGTCGCCGATCGAGAGGGGGGCTCAGCGGGGGTACGCCCATGTTTGCAGAGCCCCCCGTCGCGATCTCTGCGGTACCCCACTCGACTGGATCGCTCCCCCTTCTCCAAAGCGATACCCCCCCACCCGTCCGCTTGACCCACCTCGTCCCGCAGGGGCAGCATGCGCTCACGAATTCCCCGCCGCCGAGTCGCCTTCGGACTCGCTCGCATCGCTCCCGTTCGCTCCTGCATGCCGCCGATGCACGCGAAACTGGAACGCGAAGCCAACGACGAAGCGCGTGCCCGTCTCGATAACTTTTCTTCTCAGAGAAAACGGCTTCGGCGCTCTGTCTCGTTGTAGTAAGCTCTCTTGAGCATCGGTGGCCCGGGTGCGGAAACCATCGGATCGGGGTGACCGTGGCTGCTGTCCACCCTGCCCGCGCTGGGGCCGAGCGTATAGCCTAAATTCTTGTTGCGTCAAGTGTTCCCGCTCTTAAAACACTCCGTGCTGATCTGTCTTCTGGAGCACTAAGCAAACAGAGGGAAGGTACGCACTCGCCGATCGAATTCTCGACGCTCGAATCCGGAGGCACACGCGCGCACCACGCAGCGCGCCCCTGCATGGCATGCGCGCATGGATATAAGACGCGTCGTGCTCGACTCTTCTGAGGAATAGCCTTCGGGTTGTTTTGGTCCGCTTCGCCCTCCGCATATATCCTTGTTTTAGCTCTGCATAAAACGTTATCAGCTCTTCTTCACGAATGCCATCCGTAGGGTGTTTTAAGATAGAGTCGCATGGAGCAGCCAGTGCCGAAATTCTTGTCATCACGACGCCGCACGGCTCGTACAAATCGAATATTTCGTTAAGAAACTCGTAATCGTACGGTAGGTGCGTTTTCACAGTTTGTTAATTTATATATTTCTCTCGCTTTTTTATGTGTCCGTTATAACGTAACTGCGACCGTAATTCTATCTATCTGTCGTCTATTGTTTGCTTATAGGTCGGAGAGAAGCCACACGCGATGGTGCGATAAAGCATAAACGGACCCTCGATGCGCACCGCAGAGGAAAGCAATACGCCCTATCTTGCTCTAACTGTTTGTATGTGCAGTATAATGACGTATTTGCGTTATTTGAACGGCGACAAAATTACGGTACCCGCCACGTTGGTCTTGTGGTTACGGGTGCTCGACTGCTGACCCCGCAGGTCGCGGGAGCGAATCCCGGCCGCGGCGGCCGCATTTTCCATTGAGGCGAAAATGCTGGAGGCCCGTCCTGCTCAGATTCAGGTGCGCGTTAAAGAACCCCAGGTGGTCGAAATTTCCGCAGCCCTCCACTCTACGGCGTCCCTCATATCGTGGTTTGGGACGTTAAACCCCAACGGTTATTTATTAACATAATTACGACGGCTCTCTCGGTGCATAAAGTTATCTAATGACTAGCCTGCACTAGATTCAAATTCAATTTTATTTCTTATGCACCTAGGTTTAAATCTTAATCTAATGTGACGCACCTTTAGTCCACAGATTTGCAGTGAACTCAAGATGCTTGCTGATCCCAAACCATTTCTTCATGAGCAGCTCTCTGTATGTACACACGTCCATGATCGACTTACTCTGGACGGTGCCTTCAACCTTGATGCTCGATTCTACATATTGGTTTCGTGCGTCTGCTGCATTGTATACTCTGCCGTTTAAAAGTATTCCAGCATGTCTGCCCATTTCCTTGTCGTTTGTTTCCTCTCTCTCTCTCTCTCCTCTCTCTCTCTCTCTCTAAGGAAGAGCTACTGCGCGGCGTTGTAAACAACGAGGTGTCACTAAACCTCTATCCTCGACGCTCCGCCCTTCACTGAGCGTTCTCCTACGCTCGGCTTCTTCGTTTATATTATGTGCACCTTCCTTCAACCCCAGCGGAAAGCGCACCGGAGAAACACAGCTCGGTGCATGCATATATACACACACGAACCCATAAACGGCAGAGTCGGTAACATATCGAGCAATGTATACTGTCAGAAAAAGAGAAAAAAGCGAAGTGTCTAGACAAGCCGCAGAACCTGTATGCAGGTCTTGCGCTTTCCTTTTCTTGATCCACGTGCTTGGCCGCGATGCTTGCCAGTGCTTGGTGTTTGCCCCTCTTCGCCCCGCACAGGTGGGCGTGTCGCGAGTGCACCTCAGACTTTGCGATGGCGCACCACGCGACCACAAAGGAGAAGGCGACCGCACTTGACAGCGAGGTGGTGGCGTCGTCGGAAGCCTTCGGGTGCTGCGCGTGTGTTAGCGCAGACGTTCTGCGAAAAAACCCCGCTCTGCCGGCGCACCCCCTCGCTACCATCACGACCCAACGTCACAAACGGCAGCAGCGCCTGCATGCTGCCTTCCTTCCATCGCGGGTGTTCAGAGGCGCGTGCATGTTTAATGCATGCTGCGGTCCTAACACGAATGTATAGTGGATAGCATCCTCCACTATGTGGAAGATGCTCGCTGCAGGATAAAAGTGCCGTTGACCGAGACCCGGCATGCACTTCGCGAGACACGACGACGCGAGAGCATTTTTTTTTCTTCGTGCATGCGGTCCTCTGTCTACTGTGGTGAGTGTCTTCCTCGTTATCAGATTGTGAGGAAACACAATCCCAGAAAGAAAAAAAAAACACGAAATCGTGGGTCAGAGCTTTCTGTCTCACTTAGCGACATCGTCGGCAGTAGCAGAGAGCCGACCTGTTCATTCATATATATATATATATATATATATATATATATATATTATATATATATATATATATATATATATATATATAATATCAGGCCCGTAGCCAGGAATTTTTTTTCGGGGGGGGGGGGGGGGGGGAGGGAGGGCACTTGCTGAAAGCATTGGCTGTTTGAGAAAAACACCTATTTTCGTTATTTATTTTTGTTAAAAACACCTACTTCACCAAAATTTCGGGAATGGGGGCCCCTAGCCCCCCCCCTGACTACAGGCCTGATATATATATATATATATATATATATATATATATATATATATATATATATATATATATATATATATATATATATATAGGGTGTGTGTGTGTGTGGTATACTGTATCATATTACCGCATTATAGCTTCGATTCCCGTGGTCGCAGCGTGCAAAGTTTCGTTTTGTCATCTTCTCCTCCGCTACGTCGTCTTATTTCGCAATTCTTGGTTATCCCTGTTTTTCATTGCAAATATATAAACGCTTACAGGGATGCAGGATATACGTATAAGAAGGCGGATATGTCGAAATCATTCCTACGTATATATATAGTATATATAGTTGCGTCGCTCCGAATGCCCGTGCTAATGGCGGGAAAGTGTAACTGTAACGAAACAGAAGACGGTGCTTTTCTTTTTTTTTTCTGCCGTTATATTACCAGACGTATTGCGCAAGACTTCCGTCTGTCTACTCGACGTAATCTTCTGCTCGGCTATAGCGAACAAACTTCCGAAACTTCCGCTACTTCATACTCAGCCAGCTATAACACCGTATATTTGGTGCTTTCAGGGACAGCAAAACCAACTGCGCGATATCCGTGCGTTGCGCGTCTATGTACGCTTTCTTGATTCTTTGCACGCGAAAGAGAAGCCGAAGCTTCGTAGAGAATTATGTTGTTTACCGTCGCAGTGATAGATGCCTAGATATTTATCTTATCGACCCGTGGGGGCCCCTATATAATGCCCCCCCCCCCCCCCCCCCCATGATTTCGTAGGACTGATGAAGAAATGGCAAGAAAGGGAGGGAAGAACCGCGTTCGCACGCGCGGTCAGTGGGCTGAAGTTTTCTTCCCCTCTTTCAGTATTTACGCGGCGCAGCGCGCGTATATCTTCTCCTATTATGGCTGGCGAAAGATCGAGCGAGTGACACACACAGCACCCAGATTGTCGCGGACCCTTATATGTGTATATAAACTGGCGATTAAGGGGCTCATTGAGTTGGCGACATTGACTCTGTGGCCGCCTGTATGGGCGAGCCGGCCGCCCCTCGCACATCGCCTCCTGCTCTGCTCCCCCGCGAAATCGCTGCGGTTTTGCGCGCTCGCCTGCACGCATGGTCTCGCTGTGAGCGCGCGAGCGTCTCTCTGTCGCCTGGCGGCGCCCATTCGCGCAGTATAAATCTCTCGCGTCGGCGGCGGGCTCTGCTGCCGAAGAGACCGGCTGGCGACGCCGTGTGTCTTGGAGGCCTAGTGACGGCGGCGACGCTGCCAGTGTGCGCCGGTCTCCCGGCGGTCTCCGCGGCGCAAGTGATGAATATCCGGCCGCATAAATCAGGCTGCCGTTGCAGCACGGCGGCACATAGCATCGCGTCGCGCCGCTTCTAGCTAGCTGGTCGCGCGGAGACCGGCCCCGCACCTCTTTGCGCGAGGGTGGGAGCTGAAAGTGAAATAGGGGAGGGGGTGTGTATACGACGCGCGTCCCCTTTTTTTAGAGCCCGCCAGGCGCGTGCAGGACGTGCCATGCTTCGCTACGTGGTCTCTTGTCTCCCGTGTTTCAGGTGTTGCCGCGGTATGTTGTATAGAAGCAGAGCGAGTATACGTGATAGAGAAAAGGGTGGGTCCGTAAGTGCTGTAACTATACCCGAAGGCTTGAAAACCCACAATGGCACTGTCTCCGAAGGTGCTGGTTTCGTGGCTCCGGATAAAAATTGCTCTGGAGGTATTGATTGCGTTGCGATCTATCGAGCAGTAACGTTGTAGGGCCGTTAGGCTGAGTGACTTGACATTAAAACTTTCGTCGGAATTTCATAGTGCCATGAGGACTTGGGTCACCGCTGTACTAGTGAAAAACAGTTAATTGAGCTGGAATTGAATGTCTTCGCGAGTGCTGCAGTCCGTTTTGTGATCGTGGACGACGACCTTTCGTCACAGTCGGCATGGGGTATCTAGGTCGGCTCATAAATCAACTTGGCTGCGGCTGCAGACCTGTTCAGTGCAGTCAGCACTCCATTGACTAATCTCATCTAATCCCAATTGCAATTTTGTGACGTCAAGCCTGGGGCACCAGTCGCGGGGTTGGTCCAGGCAGCAGTGAAACAGTGAGGGCCGTGTTGTCACTTATTGCGATGTGGTGTTTGTGACAGCCGTGAAGGTATACTGTCAAAATACTCTTGGTGCATTGTGCGACATGTGGATGTCCCCGCTATGACTAAACAGAGCTAAGATGTTTCAGGGCTTAGGCGGACCATAAAGGAGTTTGCACAAGTAGCAATAAAGACTCGCCCTCAGGGTCATTGTGCGGCCCTCGGCTGTGTCTGGCGGATGTGGAGAGTTCCGGTCCATCCTGCGAGTCTGCTGGAGGCGCGTCCTTCGTCAGCCCGGCTATATACTAAAGCGCAGAACCTCGTGCTGTGCTGGGCTCGCTCCTTACGTACATACCGGAAACACTTTGCGCTTCTTAAGTGCTTGGCTTGCTGCTTGGCCCGCGCAGTCTGTGACCATATATCTTCGAGAACGTGTCGTGGTGGGCGACAGTGCAGGCGTCCGAGAACGAGCTGCGAAAGAGGAAATAGTGCAGGGAGGCGCTCGTATTAAGAGGTGGTCCCGCTATATGAAGACGAAGCCCAGAAGAGGATGTGCTGCCCTTGTCTCCCTATATGGGCCGATACCTTGGTGCTTCGCCATATATTTGCTTCGCGACCAGGGCCTGGAGATGTGAAAGTCGTCGATGCGACGAAACGGAACTTTCTCCTCGGTTCACGTTGTGCGCCCGCGCGCTGCATCTCCCGCATTATTATTGCGTCCTGTATGTGTTATAGTGTTCACAATTTCAGACACGACTTATGGATAGGCGATGCGGCCTAATAGCCGTATCATCCGTGACTAAGGTATATAGGAAGCAGGTGAGGTCCATCATGCCATATAAATTTTAGCATGCATAGCATTTTCTTTTGATGTTTGATCAGACCGCACGCACGATCAGATCACACTTGTTACTCCTTTTCATAGTTAATTATATATGCGCCGTTGTGCGAACCGCCAAGGGAAAGCGATACTTCTTAGAGTGAGAAACGTAGAGTCCGCGTTAACCAATTTCGCGTTATTTGTTTACAAAAAGAGCATTTGTTTCGAGCAGCAAAAATAAAATAGAGTTGTATGAGACCTAATTTCCTCTTTCTGGCCGATCCGCGAGTTGCGCACTTATTGTTCCACGTGCGTCAAATGGACGGGTGTGTACGCCATCTCGTTTACGCAAGCGGTGTTTGCGCATAGATTCGCTTGCCTGCTCTCAAGCGCGTGATGAGCCCGGTGCACACCGCACTGTCGTCCGCGGAGACGTACGGCCGCGGTGCTGCAGACTTGCGACGCCCGTGTGAGGTCCGCTCGGGGAAGCTTCCATCTGCCCAGCTTATATATATATATAAGGAGCCATTGTATCGTGCATCTGTCTCCGCGAGAGGAATTTATCGGCCCATTTTACGCGTCACATGGCAGCGCACTGGCCACCCGGCTTCACCGAACTCGGGGAAAGAGTGCGCTGACCGAAGGATGCGGCCGGCCGGGTTGCTGCATGCTGCTTGCGCGCGCGTGCTTGCTGAAGGCGAACGCAAGCGGCGTATATAGTGTGCCTTCAGGCACCGCGGCAGCTGCGTTGTCCGCTGGTCGCGAAAACGTAAATAAAATAAACCCGGCGGGTTGCCGCGTACACGCGGGACGGTTTCGCAATCTCTTGCGAGATCTGTTTGCCCCGACGAAATTATGCGCGCATTGTCTTTGGCCCTAGCCATCTTATATAGGGCTCGTGTATACGGCTACGGATTGCACCAGTTGTTTCTCGCATAATTTACCGAAGAAAGAAAGAAAGCTGTCGACCGACGTTGTGCGCCCTTGTGCCAGATGCCTGCCGTGCTCGTTTCACGTTGAATGTCACTAACGGAAATTTCTGCAGGCTGTCGTATATAACGTTGATATTATGCTTCAGTGGTAATATGTCGTCTTGTGGCTATATAAGAAAATGCTACTATACGTAGTGCGTGAGTTAGTGATGCGTCGAGGTGCCGGCGTCACTGACTGACCATCCAGTTTCGGTCGGTTTCAATATTGCTATAGAAGCAGCACGTGTTGCACCCAAAGAAACTTCCGATCACTTCAATTATCACTCTCTAACGCCGCAGCAGAACGCGGATTTTTTATGTAGTGCCAGAATAAGGAAAGACTCTTTTTCCGCTTTCAACGTAAAAGGAAGGCGCTTAAAGTGAAGCCTTAACTCTTGTAATGTTGCGTGTGCAGCTTAGAATAATATTTATTTAAAATATTTGTCCATACACGGGGAGAAAAGTGTTGAAAATGTGCGGGCTACTCGCTAAGGCTTTTGTTCCCCGCATATGATACTAGGCAACGTCGGCGCACAAAACCGGAAGCCGTCCAGCAGCTGTGTTTGTAAACAGCGAACTGCATGGTATACCAGTCTGGGGATTGTAAAGGGTTTACTCCGACTTAACACAACAATTATTAACAAGATTATTAACAAAATACGTTTCGCCACTTATGCAGGTGACATCCAGTGTCATTTGTTGCCAGCCACTGGCAACAAATGAGCAGGATGTCGACCTCTCCACTAGTCACTGTAAGCGTCCGGTAGGGGTCCGCGGTTGTTGCAAGTTGCAAGCCGGCGATGCGTCGCGACGAATGAACCACGATACCAGGAGTGTTCTCTTCCGCCACCTTCGTTCACGAGCCAGCGTCGTCGCATTGTTTAGGTCGAAGAGCTATGCCCTGCCGTTTACAAGGACGTATGTGACTTGTAGATTGTTGATCATTATTGTCTTAAGTCGGAGTAAACCTTTTACAATCATGTGTTCACCCGGCTTTTGGAACATTGCTTTGCATTTATAGCAGTCTGAGTATACAAATAAAATGTGTGCTGACACCGCGTCCCCTACATGGAGACCCCAGAGTGACGCGACATTTTCGGTATCAGCTGACGGTATAAATGTTGGCTTTGGACAGATACTTGCATTTCTGTACTATGCGCGTTGCAATTAATGTACGTGCGTTTTTACATAGAAAGTTGTAGCACATAGATTCCTTGTTAGATGCAAATTGGACGCTCCTTCTTCATGGCGAGCGGGGAATTTGCATGATACAACGGAAAACTTTTTATTCCATTCACTGGGCTACGTGTATATCTAGTACAGTACGGCACTTTCGGGCGCGCGCAGTTTCATTTGCTCATGCAGAGTGTGGGAATGCATGTTCAAGGGTTTCTTTACTCCATGCGCGATTACCGTTGCTTTGTAACGAAAGGATATTGTTGTCGCTTCGCGGCCAAGTCGCAGTATACACATAGCGCTCGGCCGCTGCTATCACCGCTGCATTTTTTTTTTCTTCGCAGTGCATATACACGCGAACGAGCCTCGCTGAATGTTTGCTTTCTTTTTTCTTTTGAAGTTAGCTTTTCAACAGTTGCCGGCTTGTCGCGTCTGCGTTTTATGACGCTGTCGATGGCACACTGATCTTCGATGCCGCCCTCTCCGAGTCGCATTTGCGTGTGTCCGAGCAGGCCCATTTATGGCGCCATAAAATTGCCATTACACGGGACAGAATGCACGGCGAACCCCTCGCGGTTGGCTGCAGGGTTTCAAGGGGGACCGCTCACTCAGGTGTATCACAGACTGTAAACAGGCACTTTAATGGCCGTTTTAACGTGGCACTGTATTGGCTGAAACTGATATGCGCAGCCCAGGTGTTGATGCTTCTTGTCTTTGTATGCATTTTCTTACATATATTTGTTTGATTGCACGTCCGTCCGTGCCTGCCGCGCCTCTTCTCGCCACATTACACACTTTCGCGGAGGACGGACTTCCTCCGCGGCAGCCGTGAAACCTCGCCTGCTTAATGGAGAACTCTGCGCAAACCTCTAGCTTTCATCGTGCTTTCAGCCATAGGTGAAAATCAGAATAGCGGTATGTGATGCCTTTATCGTCCCCCCCCCCTTATCTTATATATCTTATACGTGCGTATCGACCCGTTCGCTATCTGTGTGTGTGCGTGTGTCTGTATAGGCAAGTTAATTAATAATTTTAATATCTGGGGTTTTACGTCCCAAAACCATGATATGATTATGAGAGACGCCGTAGTTAAGGGCTCCGGAAATTTCGACCATCTGGTGTTCTTTGACGAGCACCTAAATCTAAGTACACGGGCCTCTACCATAGGCAAGTTCGCGCGATCTGCGCCGCTTCTGTCGGTGGTGTACGCGGCGCCCGCGGCCGAGCGAGACAGCGGTGTTTGCGCCGCGGGCCAGCAGCTAGCTCGGACCGATGCGTATATACGCGGCCGCTTCGCCAGCCGTAAATACACGGCATGCGCGAGCGGAAAAGTGCGCCTGAGCTAGGACTGTCATCGAACCTTCTGGCTTGCCTATCTCGACGCCCGATGCGTCTTCCGTGCCTCGCTCGGAGAGCGCGCCGCCGGACAACGTAGAGGCCATCTCCTTCCTCCCTCGCTGCAGCTATACTCTGTCAGGCAGGCGATTATCGACGATGCTGCTGGAAGGCCCGGTGCGGCCGCATTTGGCCTCTTCCTCCCCCGACGATTACCCGCGGGTGCTCGAGCGACGATGATACGCGATTGTTTGTGCCTCGGTCGCGTAAACTTTTACCCGAAAAACGAGCTTTTTGCGCGGAGTAACGGCCGGCAGGCCGGAGCGATAAATATATACCGCGTGTCCCGCGCGCTTGAGCGCCCGCTCGGCACGTTGAACGTTTAGCGGCGCCCGGTCGGCGTGCTTGGTGACGCTGGTGTCGGTATGGCATTGAGGTCGTGGTATGAGAAGGAGTGAAGACGAAATAAGGGGACGGAGAAGGACTCCATATGGGATCTTTGTGCGTTCACTCTTCTTTCCATGTCATTCGCATGTTCGACGCATATTGTGGCTGTATAACGAAAGCACTTTGCCCGTATGTGCATACACGACTGTCGTACTGGCTAATCAGACTGCTTGCACGGTGAGATTGTACTGAGATGCGCTGTTTTTACGATTCCTAACACCTATACTGCCTCCTGTCTATCGGCAACAGCTATACGATGTATATATGAAGTCATTATCTCTCCTTTCGTTTTCTGCTGAGCGACCTTACAAGCTTGTTATTATTTGCAATGACCCATGTAAAAACTGCCAATTATTCCCACGGATTGCGTGGTGATTTAAGCGTAAACATTTAAGTTTACGTAAACAGAGAGTGCCCACGTTTCTTCGGCATTGCCTTCTTAAGTTTAAAACAGTTACGCCGAATAATCAACAAGCGGCAGAACGCCGATATAACGTGGTGTTTCGTTGCTATAGGACGACACAGACACATATATACGTATATAAGTATGACGCGAGAAATCGGTCGAGTAGTCTCTTGAACTCCCCCCCATTTCTCTTCCACTTTGTTTCCTGTTCATTCAGCGCGCGCCGTTTTTTGCCAGTTCCAGTCGCGCTCTCTGACTAACCGATTCGTGAGCCGCAAACACGGTATACTGTTATACTTGAGGAGAACTTCTTCTTGGCCGAGTTGGTATTGCTTACTGTATGACATTCTGCCGCTAGTGAAAACAACACACACAAGAAAGACACTGTGTCTTGTGTGTGTTGTTTTCACTAGCGGCAGAATGTCATACAGTACTGTTGCCTCTCGCTTTGGTCTATACGTGTGCGTTAAGTCCATTGCGCCGCTTAGAGTGTCGCTAATGAGTGAAGAAGCAAGCGGACGCTGCACGTGCGCGTATAGTGTTTCTTTGCCGGGTCGATCTGTACTTTTAAGTATTTCATTCTTTCTCTTCTTTCTAATTCTACAAGCTGCTTTTTTCGCGCCGCTCGCGCGTTTTGGGTCCATTCTGGTGTAGCGCCCGTTCCACGAATGGTGTTTCTGCCGGCGTTAAGCTGAATTTTGTGTAAGGAAACCTTGGTTGGGAGGAGGGGGGGGGGGAGGGGGGGGGTGCCCAAAAGAGGCCGAACGCGTGTGGACGCGCCTCATAGAAGCCGGCTCGGGTTGCGGTGTCGTTGCAGAGCGACGCACTATACTCATAAGAGCCGCGACTCCGCCGCCTCCGTGCCCCGCGGATGTTGCGTGCAGCGCAGTGAAGCCTGCACGCGCACCACCGACGAGAAGTTGCGGCGGTGTGAGAGAAGGAGTCCATCCACACTGTCAGGTTGCAGCACGAAGTCACTATACAGTGATCACTTCTCACTTGCGCGTACACTACAGCGCCCCCGCGCGTAGAGGATCTGCGTAAAACTACGCTTATAAAACTTGCGTGCACGCGAGCAGCTTTGAATCAAGTCGGTAATGTAAACGCGGACAATTTCAGCTGGAGGGATTAGCAGAATTCACGACCTCGGTAACTCGAATATAAATATCCTATAATGCTCGAAATGTCCCCTTTTTACAACGAAGCCGTCGTCGTCACAGTAGTAGTAGTAGTAGTAATAGTAGTAGTAGTAGTAGTAGTAGTAGTAGTAGTAGTAGTAGTAGTAGTAGTAGCATAGTTCTGGTAGTCGTCGCGCAGGTCGTGTGACCAGGGGGAGTGACTGAAGATGATGATTATGATTAATGATAATGATGGTGATGCTAAATGATGATGGTGGTGACGACGCACGTGATCTCGCTAGCCAATCAGATAAACTCGCGCGCTTACAGCTTCGCTGTCGGACGGTTTTCATGGCGTGGAACTGGCTGTAGTTTTTTTTTTTTTTTTTTTTCGCCATATACAGTCGTGCACGGTACTGTATAGACTGCGAAAAGGACCGCGCGGTGTTTCGCACACCGTATACGCCAGCACGTAGTCGGCTAATGACCGGATCTGCACACACGTGGTGGCGTGAACGTCGCCGTGTCAGCACCCGATACGCGCTCTCCGGTGTACTAATTGCCTGCCCGCCGAGTTGGT
This sequence comes from Rhipicephalus sanguineus, assembly GCF_013339695.2. Taxonomy (NCBI): domain Eukaryota; kingdom Metazoa; phylum Arthropoda; class Arachnida; order Ixodida; family Ixodidae; genus Rhipicephalus; species Rhipicephalus sanguineus. The sequence goes on from NC_051177.1 coordinate 131,330,773, forward strand.
CCGCTGATGAACGACTTCCGAAAGACGACGACGCTCTTCGAGGGAGCGTATACTTTGTGCGCGCCGAACCTTGTTGCATGCAGCTTTTGCTTTTTTTTTTGGTTGTGCTGTGCACCGCCGACGCCTCGGTCGCACTTCAACGTTCTGAGTATGACTGTGTACACGGCCGCGAGGTTTGTATGCGCTGCCTCTTTTGTTCCAACCGTCTCACGAGCATACATGTCTCCGCCATCCGTCGCCCTCGAGAAGCTCGCTGGATACCAGTATCATCCAGCGGCCGTGCCAGTATATCTAATGATGCTGCTGATTTGAGGTACACGTAGATGCCAGTAATTAGAAGAGCATGGAGCTTCTGTCTCGTTTGATTGTCCATTATTTAAGTTAGCTTTTGGATTTTTTGTATGAGGTATATCGCTAAGTCTCATGTGAATATGGAAGGGCAGTGGTTGTGCCGAGTTGACAATATGGCGACGGTGTGAACTGTATGTAAAAATCAATAGAAAGTGTACGCATTGGCACTGTGCTCCTTGTTGATTTCTTTTCAATGTGGAACTAAGGTGTTGTTGTTATTATTATTGTTGCTATTATTGGGGCATTGTAGCCAAATGCCCCTGAGCTGAACTCAGTGCCATGCATGTCAGGGAAAGACATCCACCATTTTAAAAGTATACCTTCGTGTTCGTTTAATAGTTTCTTGAATTCGTTCATTGCGACGGCGGGTAGAAATGATGTGCGTCCTTCCTCCAATGCGTTATAACTTATAAGAAACATTGGAAACATCTCCTTCGTATACCTCTGTAGTTGCGTCTTTTTACAGAGTGCTATATATACTGCGGAGTCTTGAGTATGTGATATGGGACCTGTCCTTTTTTTCTGCCTGATTCGAAGTCGTTAACAAGCCAGAGCATCAAGTCACTCACTTCTGATGTTACTTAAAGTGCATTTGCATTTTCTACAATCCAAAAGTTTGGCCCTGTGTTTCCACGGGTTGTTCGCGTGAAGTTAAGCGAGCTGATGTGATCGTGGCATGTAATGGAATCGCACACACGTTCGTACTATATCTGTATAGCTGGCGAATATGTATACAGAAGCCGCATGCAGTACAGCCGTGCTTAAGCACCGACCTTATCAGTTTATGGGGCTCTTATTTTCCGCTGCGAACACGGTAAGGTTCACGTCGGGCTTATAGTCGCATATACGCTCGGTTCACCATGCACGCAGGGATGTATACAGTACGCGCATATCGCGCAATTACTTAACTGCGAGCGTCCGTTGCCACGTCGTAAACTATACACGGGGCACTTTGCGTGGTCAGGGAGGGCGAGGAGACGGAAGCTTCTCGTCACACAGCCGCCTGTCTGTCTGCCGATATGCCAGAGCAGACCAGACGCTCTCGCAAATCCTAGTCGCGCGCGCGGTTTGCCGCACGTGCGAGCATATCGTCGGAGATCAAATATAGTAGCTTTTTTACGACCGCGCGTCTCGCGGTCTGCCCCCGGGATCCTTGTCTATAGCGCATCGCGCAAAACCGCGAGTTTTCTGTGGGAGCGTGCATGCAGCTATAGCATGCAGGGTCTTCGTCTTGACGCTCTTGCTAAGCAAGCGTGGGAAACAGCTGTTCCTTTGCCGGCAGCATCGTTCGATGCGCCTGTTTGTTTGCTCTCCTCCTCATCCCACGTCCAGAACACGCATCCCTCGGCGTGTGGTATATCTCGTGAACGGTGTGTGCTACTATGCGACTTCGTCCGTTACACAGAGTGGTAGGAGGGGTATATACGTGTGTTCGCGCAAGTACATCACGCTTGTGAATGAGCCTCCTTAGGGTCGACCTTTATCTGAGAGACGGGAGCCATACGCGTCGTGGATCCCGTGTACGGCCTGCGTCAAGTGGCTGGGGTGCGCATAGCTTGGGGAGAGCACCCAGAGATCGTCGAGACAGTATATGCCGTGCATCGTCGCTAGAGGTACCGCTGCGCCTGTCGGACGTTAAACAGCTGAGTCCACGCAGCCGTGATTAGACGACCTATAGATGTTCTCGGATGGCGGCACCGAGTGTTCGAACATTTCGGTGCCCTTGAAATAGCCCTCCTAACGATAGCCAACTACACGGCAAGCTGTTTAGGGCGCCAGATTACGCCAGAATTAGCTTTCCGGACGCTGCACAATATTAGTAAAGGTTCACGTCAATTACTGCAGCGCTTTTGCGTGTACGGAATCTGCTGCCTGTAGCGCAGAACGAAGATGCGCGCGTTGTTTCGTGCATGCTGCCTTGCGTTTACGTACTGTCCTCTCCAGGCAGTTGACGATCTCCAGGTGGGAAGTGTTCGCTCGGGCTGTCCCCTGCGGAACGAGAGCGACTTCCTTCCGGTCTCCTTATCTCCCTCGCTACCGCCATATACGTACACTCGTGCTTTCGAATAGGCGTAGCCTGGTGAGTCTGTCTGGGCTTGACTATACTCTTGCGAATGATGATGGAAAGTAACAAAATGAAAATAATGCTCCTTTAAAACAGGCTTGGCTCAGACGCTGCATGGCTGTGTTCGCCTCGCGCTCATATCTTCTTCGGGAGGGGGAAACTCGACCGAAGGAGTTTTCATCTTACCTTCTTCGCACATACACGTGCGCTGACTCGGATTTTCCGTTGCTGTATGCCGATCTGTTCTGCGATTATGAATGGCCTTGAATGGGTTGGTTAGCCTCAGTATTCATTCAGTGTACGCATATGTATAATGCCGGGGTCGTTTTCCAGAACGGTGCTGCCCTCCACCCAGCACCAGTCCGCGTTCATATACATTTATTATGTCCGCAGCAGCGAGCATGCATGCCCAAGTAATATTCCTTTGCCTTCTTTCATGGCGGAGAGAGAGGGAGAGGCAAAGACCAGTCTGACGACAAAGCTTGCGAATGCGAAGCGCCGGGGCGTTATACGGCAGCAAAGGCCTGTAGCTCCCCCCCCCCCCTCCCACCCCTCCTCCGCGCGGTCGGGTCTTTTGCGTCCATCGAGGCCGAAGTAATGAAAGTGACGTGCCGTCTGGTGGCGGCCGGAGGATTAGGTTTCCCCTTGGCCCCGCCGGTATGCCGGCGCTGCGGCCTCTTTTGTACTATATACCACCAGTCTCCTACCAGCCTCTCCACTGCCGGCAATACACTGCCCTTTGGAAGCTTGCTGAGCAGCTATAGTCGTTTGGCTCTCTGCATGTACATACTCGTTTCTGCGTTATTGTTCCTGCGTTTTTTTTTTCTTGGCGGGTAGTGAGGCTGTAGAGGCATGGACGCAAGAATAGCAAGGATGTTCCTGTCCCGTCTTTTTGTTTTCCTATAGCCCCTTCTTATCATTTCTTTTTCATTTCGCTTTTTACGTTTCTCTGGCAACAGTGAATTCAAAAAGGTCAACAACGTGTACAAACCGCTCAACTCGTGCCATCATTTCTGTTTTCTCGCCGTGCTTTTATTTGTAGCGCTGTCTCCTCGGGCCCTCTTTACTTGTTTCTTTTTTTTATTTTTTCCTTTTTTGTTGTTGTTACTTTGAACAACTGGACAATGTGAGCGAACGAGCAGCGAGCCAAGATGTGCAGTTTGATGGACCCTTCTCGGCCTTATATACTACACACACACACACAGCGCCCGTTGTGCTCCCTATTGCTATCGTTGTCCCCTGGCGTATCGCGGTGTTTCTTACCGTATTCACGACGGCGCGTCTTCGAAATCACTCATCTGTGAAAACGATGCCCCCCCCCCCCCTCCTCATCCATTTGCTTTTATTTTCGTTCCTTCGTCGGGTCTTGTCAGCTTTCCCTTTGCCGCCAGGCGGCATCTCCGGCTCCGATCGTTCTTATCAGGGCGACAGCGAATCGGTGGCAGGTCGAGCAGAATGCCTTTTCAAAAACTCTAAAAAAGAATGCAGTGTAGTAACCGCCTATGTATATATATGTATGTAAACACGTACACTTCGCGCATCTATGCGAGCGTCGGGGCTGTTTTCGCCGTTCACTCCTTCTCTCCGCCGCGTTCCTTTCGACAACAATGATCCCCCTACTCTCAACGTACTCTCAGCACTCGTCGAATCATCATATAGGTTGGTCACCTAAGTGCACTTCATGCGTATACGAAACCGAGAAAAAAAGGTGTCGGCACCGTGTATCGATGGTGCTTTGCGTCGACGCGCCGAATACGACGTTTCAAAACGCGCCTGAGTGTCGTTATATCTCCCGCGTGCAGCTTGAAATCCGAGCGTTCCTATGCAGTGCCTATCCGCTGACCGATTGCGCTCCGACGCCTCCGAAGAAGTGCGCGCGGTATCGGGGGCACCCAAAGCTTTCTTCGGTCTCACCCCCGCGGCGCCTCCTCGCAACACCTCCATTGTCAGGATCCTGCTCGCGCATGTACCAACGGCGATAAAAGGGTGCACCCGAAAAGAAACTGAAAAAAGCGAGGGTGTCCACACCGATACCTTGTCCATGGACCGCCTCGGGCTTTCTTAAAAGCCGTATCGTTGCGCGCTTGATCGGGTTCCGGCCACTTGTCGACAATGGGGCGCGTTGTTGTGGGCCTGTTGTCGCTGGAGTGCATGGAGGTGCCGCGTCGAGTGGATCATTGTGGAGGCGCGCGCGCGCTCTCGTTGAGAGCTGTTTGCACTGCTCCATCAAAAGGCGGCTCCTGAACTTTGTGCAAACACGCCGCCGCCGCTGCTTTCACGCACTGTCGCCTCCGTGTGTGGCTGGCTTCACGCTGCGCAGGGAACGCGAACGAGTCGTTTTCACCCCTTCTTGTACGTTTTTTTTTTTTATTTCATTCGTAGCTTTGCGACTGTACTGTGCCTCTCTACAACTTCGTGTTGTTTCGTTTTTCGAAAGGTTCATCTTGTCCATGGCTCGAGGACAAGTTCTCATGCACCGCACTGCATGCGATCTTCGCATGCTTCCTCGCTTGCTCTATGGTAATATTACTTCTGTTCTGTGATGTTTGATTTCTCTCTCTCTCTCTCTCTCTCTCTCTATATATATATATATATATATATATATATATATATATATATATATATATATATATATATATATATATATATATATATATATATATATATATATATATATATATATATATATATATATGTGTGTGTGTGTGTGTGTGTGTGTGTGTGTGTGTGTGTGTGTGTGTGTGTGTGTACATACATACATACATACATACATACTCCATTTATAAGGAGCGCTTGGAAGATGTAGAAGCGATGATGATGTATAGATCAGGAAGATGAAAATCAGTCGTGTATTGCGCTCACAATATCCACACGTCATTGCATTACACGAACACATTAGCGTATACTTGTCACAGAGCAGCCATGCTGTCATTCAGAACAGCATTTTATTGACTAAACGTGCCCTCCGTCCCCATATTCCGCTTTCACGGTCCATTCTCGTGAATCGACCGACACATATAATATACCTTGCGTCTGGCCCGTAGCCAGGAATTTTTTTCGGGGGGGGGGGGGGGGGGCACTTGCTGAAAACCTTGACTATTTGAGAAAAACGCCCATTTTCATTATTTATTTTTAGTAAAACACCATGTATCATAAGAATTTCGGGGGAGGCCCGGGCCCCCCGCCCCCCTTCCTGGCTACGGGCCTGCCTTGCGTGTCGTGGACGCATAGTTGTGATACGGAGCAAACGCTTCAGGCAGCACACGTACCACTCGTTGTCCAGAGGCAATGGGTATACGTGTGCTGCGGCGATTATCCGCAGCCCCTCCCCCTCCTTTTTTCACTACCTCGTGCGCACTTGTAAGCCGATTACGGACGGGTCCGCGCGAGGAGCGAGTGAGATTGGGGTTAAAGAGGCAAGGGGCGTGTGCACGGACACAACAGTGCTTCTGTTGCCGCAAGGTGGCTTCGAGTGCCGTACGTATAGTGCAGTATCTCTTTCCCCGCACGAGGTGGTTGTGTCAATACGGCCTGGTTTTATGAGTGCGACTTGTTTGCCGAGGGCAATCTGTTTGGCTCGAGATAATACGCAGGGCCCCACTTCGTGATCGTAGTGTTTGCTTTCATAGGCGAACCCGACACTACTATCTTTTATTTAATCCGTGGCGTTTCAGTTGTTACGTTTCTAGCTGCGCTGTGTCGTTCTGTTTGCAGAGCGTTGGATCAGGCGAAGACCATCTCGCTCGCGTATAGGGAAATTTTGCTACTACGCTGTACTAACAAATCTTTTAATATAATCGATTTCGCAATCTATAAATATGCAGCTGGTGGTTTTGAATGGGCTATTCAAATTGAGAAATTTGTTGATGTAGCCTTTAACAACATAAAGCGCTCTTTATATAACATTCAGCAATTGCGTTCTACCTCGTAGGATTTCATTTTTGTATATCCGTTGTTTTTACATGTTTTCAATGTTTTCGTATGTGAACATTTATGCGTGTTACACAGCTGATGGCTTTCGTTACATATATAACGAGCTTGCATTGCTTTTAAGTGTGCACCTCATGTCGTACCCTAATGTTTACCACCTGGGCAAAGGCTTCTTCAATCCGTTCATCAAAATGGATCTTTTTTTTTTTTTTCGTCTTTCATCTTTACAAACCAAGCAGTGATTTAGAATAAACTGAATTGAATTGATTCGTATGTACGTTATACGGGACACATTTTTCGCAACGGGACACATTTTAGGGGCAAGGCACCTTATGGTCTAGGCTTGTCCGTATGTCCACATTGTCCGTCACGGCACATACCCGACGAAAACATCTGTGAACATATGTGTTTATGTTGCGATTACGATTATCAAGTCTCACATAAAAATCCTATGCAGCACTCAAAATACTCCTGAAATATCTTAATAAAAATGAAATCGAATAATAATTGAAGGTACTATGTTCCCGAAATCAACAAATCTGGCTATCACAATTCTGAAGGATGTGCACAGTGGTATGTAAAAGGTGTCGTGCCTGACAGTTTGTCCTCAACGAGAAACCCTGAAGAAATGCGTTCGTAAGAGCTTGAGTCGGAGACGACTTTATAAGTCCGCAGCATTTCCTCCTCAAAGGCGAAACATATGTGTGTATCTTGCGATTGCGATTACGGAACAAAGTACAAGCACAAACCCTCTATACTAGTCGGCGACTTCAACGCAGACATTATGGACAGCGACTGGATTATGCAGTATATGATGTCTCGATACGCTCTACGATGCATTTCATATGACTGGAAACAATCAGCAACCACCCGAGGAACATGCATAGACCTTGTCTTTGCCAACTTTAGATTACATAAAGTGTATATATATATATATATATATATATATATATATATATATATATATATACACGCATAGACACACACACACACACTTTATGTCACTCAATTTACATTCGCAGTGGCAACGCGCGGGTGACGTGCGGTGACATACCGGTACGATACCCATGGTGCTTCGCCACTCGTCATGATTCACATTAGTGGAAATGCGGTGATTTTTTTCAGTCACCAGACGGGAGGGTGCGTTCTTTCTCTTTCCTTTGTTTATTTATTTTTCGAATGCCCTTCAGCTCTCTTCCTTTCCATATTTTGTTACTGTCACTGTTGAAGTGAATCAGAGTGTGCTTGGCGACCGTTCCACCGTGTATATATCGTCACGCAGCTGCAGCATTTGTCTCATAAAGCATATATAGCGTGAAACATAAAGCGTAGCGTGTATATATATATATATATATATATATATACACACACGCTACAAAGCTCGCAGTTCAACGCATACGTAGCGATAAGCGGTCAGGCTGTCAGTTGATTTTATTCGCAGTATCGTTTGTTTGTTTTTCTCTCGCTGAGGTCTGAAAATTCGACGACAGCTGTGCTTGTGGAACGCGGCAGCGATGAAATACTGTATACAAGACACCGCTGTCAACAGCCTCGCGACAGTATGCTGCAGGGACGCGTGCATGATTTGCCACGCAGCTATTCGATCGCGACTTTGACCCTGCTCGCACGTGTGTCCTTCTGCTGACCCCTTTTAGCACGTACTGGTGAAGGCTGCATAAAAGAAGGACTCTGTCACAGGCAGATTAGGGATATCTATAGATGGGTAGGCATGTAGTTGACATGCAGCTGCGAAAAGGGAAACTTTGGTGTGCCCTGTCGCTGTGAGTGCACGGTAAAGAATTAACGGTGGCCTAAATAACTTCGGTGACCTCAACTCCACTATATATAGAGGGCCTCTTAAGGCGGAAGCCTTAAATGCCTCATCAAACGCGAAAATTGACCGTCGGCGTCGACGTCTCGCGGCCTCGGCGTCAACGCGAGTGATGCAAAAAATCATCACCTGATGATGTCATTATGATCGCATGACATCGTTGCTTGGCCAAAGCTGGGCCGATCACGGAGGCACCGCAAAACCACTTTAGGTGCAGAAAACTTTCGAAGGGAGGCGGGGGAGGATCGGTACATCGACTTTGAAGAAAATAAGATGGCTTTCGCCTTCGAGTCGTCTTAGACGAATCCCTAAAGGACGCTGTGTGAGAGAGAGAAAAAAACTTATTTTCAAAACCCATGTCCGGGTCCGAGCTCTTAGGGTGAGGTTTCACTGACTTAATTCCCCTAAGATGATGAGTATATTGGTGAAGGAGAGTTGCCCACGAGGAGGTTGTTTTGCCCAGGTTCGCAAACCAGGCCTCCCACCGTGTAAGTATGTTAGAGTGGAGTGAATGGCGTTGAGGTGTATTGGTTCTGGGGCAGTGCCAGTATGTGTGAGATAGAGTCAGCATATGGAGCCGCACACTTGGCAATGAGGTGTATTTGGGGCTTGTTGTATTTTGTGTAGTGCAAAGTCATTTGGTTGAGAGTGCGTTTGTGCTTGCCTCAAAGAGCGCGGTTTCTTTTCTCGAAATAGTATCGGGCGGTCTATAGGAAGCTCTCTTGTGGCTATTCGGAGGGATTTCAGGTGGACCCTTTGAGTTTTGTTCATAACCTACTGTGCATTTTCCATAGTGGTAGACCGCGCAATATTAGCATTTATTTTTTCTCTACCTGAAGTACATGCAAAGCTTTAGTGTATGACGGAAAGGGGATGCTGCACTGCGCTGTGTTTGCGAAATCGTTGGACTCAGTCGCATTTCTATAGCCTCGTAATCATATCGTGGTTTTGGAACGTAAAGCTCCAGATGTCTTCCTTTCTCTGCACGCAGGCAGTCGTTAGCCACCGTTCACATATCTATATACCCTCTGGTCAGACAAAAATGACACTGCGCATTACGCTGCTTCGCATGACGTATACGTACCCGATTTCAGTGAACCATCGGGAACTGGTATACGTGCTGGAAGAAGAGGAGGTGGGGTCGCTCGCCTTGACCAGAACGCATATGTAAACGCAGTGGCCGCCGCGTTCACTCACGAGCATAGGTCGGCGAACTCACTCATGAGTCGACTCACTCAGACTCATATCGAGACGTGAGTCTGAGTCTGAGTGAGTCCGGGTGAGTAAAGTTTTTGTGAGTCTGAGTCCGAGTGAGTTCGGTTGGGAAAAATTTTGGTGAGTCTGAGTCCGGGTGAGTCCAGTTGAGGAAAAGTTTGGTGAGTGTGAGTCCGAGTGAGCCCTAAGGGCAAAATATATTGCATGAGTGAGTCTGAGTGAGCTCCACATTTTTTGCCGTCCTATGGTCTTATGTACTCAAGTTCAGCATCACTATCAGCCTTATGTCGGCTCACGTTTATACTCACGTATACTCCCACATAATTCAACGCGCTACCGTTCATACGTCAGCTCAATATTTATTGATCAGACGCATGAGTTGAGGAGGGAGAAGGGGAGGAGGTGCCTTGACCTACCCCCGCAAACCTCTTCACGGCAAGGTACTGATCAAAATATCATGTGTGAGTCATCTCTTTCAACGAAAAGATCCTTATTGAACTGCAAACTCAGATAACTCGTCTTTGAAGGTACGAGATCAAAATGCGCTAAGAAGCGCACCGATTATGCGAGATATTGGCGCTAAAGAGCATTGGCATTATAGTCGAAAAAGGCTAATTATAGGCTAGCGGACTCATGCGTCGACTCACTCAGACCCACTCAGACTCAGATCGAGCCGTGAGTTTGAGTCTGAGTGAGTCCGGGTGAAATACATTTTGGTGAGTCTGAGTCCGAGTGAGTCCGGTTGAGAAAAATTGTAATGAGTCTGAGTCCGAGTGAGTCCGGATGAGGAAAAGTTTGGCGAGTTTGAGTCCGAGTGAGCCCTAAGGGTAAGATATGTGTCGTGAGTGAGTCTGAGTGAGCTCCACATTTTTTGCCGACCTATGCTCACGAGCGTTCATTTACTTGAGGAGCGCGATTTTTCTTTCCGCACTCAAAACACGAGGTAAACTGATCCCGAGCACCGATCGCTATTTCTACGCAAGACTTTTAAGAAGTGCCCCAGGGGCAGGAGAAAAAGAATCGCTTTCTCTCTCCGCAGCTATTTTGGAGGCGAAGAGTGAGGGCGAAAGGACATGTAGACAAAAATATATATATATTCCGGTGGTCGCGCGCGCGCGCTATAGTCCCTGTTGTTTCTGTTTCGCGCAACCAAGTATAGGGAGCGATGCAAGAGCGAGATAGGAGTCGCAGATTGAGCGTCGCGTCCCCTCTTCTTCAGCTTCCTCCCGCGGTGCGCATTCTGCGGTGGCCTCCTGCTCATGAGGCCGAGACTAACAAGGGGAAGAAGAAGACGAAGAAGAAGGAGATCCTGCTAACTTTTCTTTTCTTTTTTTTTTTTTTTCGCCCTCGGCGGTGGGATGCCGGGCGGCGATAAGGGCTCGCGACGCATGCATGGGAAGGGACGGTAGACGTGCCTTGTCTTTCTCGGGTCTCCTTTTTTTTTTCTTTCTTGTGCCTCAGCTGCACCGGAGGTGCAGTCAGTCTTTTCGTCGTGGACACCGAGTCTTCTTCCTCCTCTTCGTCTTCTTTATCTGATGAGCCTGCGCCGTTTGTCAGCAGCGTTGACTTGGAGAAGAGGTTGTCCCTTGCACAGAGCGCGTGATGCGGCAATATCTCTATACGTGGCAGTGCGAGTCTAATCGTCCATCCACGTATACGTACATACACCAGACCGGTCTCCTCGTCCGTTAATTTCATCTGTCTATGCAGTTTCGCTCTTTTCCTTCTTCTTGCGAGCTTCTAAACTCCATCGATTCCCGCAGAAATCGTTCGGACGTGGAGGGAGGGAGCCGTATACACACAGAGACTCGCACGCTCCTTGGCACCGCGTCTCAGTCTTTGTCTCCGCGCTCGATCGAAGCGCGTTTGTCTTACGGTCATCCGATCGCAACGATAGTCGCTCCATCCGGGCGAATTTACGGTTGACTTATCGAAAATGCATACAAACTCGGCTGAGCGCGCTCAGAGAGCCTGTACAGATTATAGACACAGGAGAGATGCAGTTGTACGCGGGACTCTCCATCACGCTTGTCCTTCGCCAATGGTCTGAAGCATCGATCGTGTTCGTGTATTATCCGCGACGTATAGTCTGCGATGACCGGGCAGGCAGGTGCACATAAGAGCGAGTGAACGAGAGAGAGAGAGAGAGAAAGGAAGAAAGAGACGTCTGATCGCGCACGCTCGAATAGCTTCCCATAATTGAATACTAGCTCTGATGTTTGTTTTGCCTGGGTTGCTGATAAGCTTCCGTTTTTCTCGATTGCCTCTCCGATCATATGACACGCGGCTTTACCGCGTTCGCGCACGTCCACCTGTGTAGGTTCGACAGAGAGCGGATTGCAGGCTACGCTGTAGTTAAATGTGTCTGCAATAATTTATTTATAACGGCTGTTTTTCTGTTATGTTCGTGCCCTTGCTGCAAGCGCCAACTATGGTAGACTCGCTCGTGCGACGGGTATACCTTTTTTTAGAGATATTCCGTTCCCTTCGCGCATATGTAACCGAACTGGCTTGCGGCTGTTAAACGCGGATGTTCAGCAGCATTGCGGTAAATTGCTCGCTGGACAGCTTCTTAGGCCAAGTTATCACGTCTAACTTTCCTTTTCTTTCTCACGTGCGTATGAGGAGGTGGAAAATGGGTAGACGTTTTCTTGTATGTTCTGCCGTGGTTGGAAGATGTTCCACCGTAAGCGGCAGGTTCTTCCTTGCAGCCAGTCCGCTGTGACACAGGGTGTTACGGCTCATGCGCAGATGCTTGAGCAAAGATAACTATTTGGGCGAGTTGGTCGAACTTCATCATAAAACAGTGTGTGCGCGCGCTGTTTTATGATGACGCAGATACTTATTGTACAATGTGTGCGCGCGGTGTTTTATGATGACGTAGATACTTATTGTGTGCGTGTCAGTATATAAAGTGTACACCAGACACTAACGTGTTCCCAGTGTTCACCGAACGTGTTCACCGCGCATGATGAACTCCCTTGAAAATCCATTAATGCGTGTGATATCTTGCCGAATAAGAATCCCAATTCAAGCGTAGCCGACTGCGATACAGAGAGGCTGTTTTCATGGAAGCCACTCTTTCCCGATTATTATATATATCATGGTTCCTGCGCCACATTTTCGTAGTTTTCGAGCATCCTCGACGCGTTCACGCATCGTTCCAAGCCAGCAACATCGCGTTGCGCCTGCGCCTCTCGAGGTAGACTCAGTCGCGTGAGCACAAGTTCAACTACAATTATAAATGATACGTCTTAACTTACGTACACTGACATGCACCTATTACACAGGACACAGGGTAAATGCGCAGAAGACGAGGACAGTTATCGACGCACACGAGCGCTGTGTGTGTCAAGCCTCTTCACTATACTGCAGCAAGCCCGACAAGCTATACTGCAACAAGCCCAGACTGTTACCTTAGTGCACCTTTTGTTTTATGGCATGCTGTCGGTATATATAAGTGCCGCGGAGTCACGTTAAACAAAGAAAGGGTTGCGATGACTTTTTGCTCAGACGCCGCGCAGCCATGTCCAATCGCGCATGTTGAGGCGAAGATCCAGAGAGGGTCGCGCTTTTGCTGCGTCCTCCGCGGACAGCGCGTGCACGCGCGCCGCAGGCTTTGCTGGCGTCATCGCACGCGAAGCGCTTTCTTCTAGCTAATGTGATTTGGATGGGGATTCGCAATCGAATTAGAGCCCCCCGGACTGTATCGATCACGTGATTGCGCTCTTGCGCGCGCCGCCCACGGGCGTCGGGACAGGAAAGAACGGCGCCCTAAACGGATTAGTGCGCGCTGCTGCGATAAGTGCGCGACTCGTCCAGCGCGCGCACGGTCGAACAGCGCTATAACGGCCGACCCTTCTTTTCCATTTTCAGTTTCAAGCACTTGTTTCTCTTATAGCAAGCGGCGAGGGGACGTAATGGACGCCGGGTTCTTGGCAAAAACGCGCGTATACGCCGAGAGGCGCGTCATGGCGCGCGCTGCTTGAGATCTGTTCGGAGCGGGGCGGCAACGCGGCCCGCTCGTCGCTCTTTTCCTCTCCGATTGGATTCGCTTGATGCGATTCATCCACGCAGGGTCTATACTGCTTTACCCCGTGACGTCAGAGCTGTGTCGGCTTGTATATGCGTTATGTGCAGCTGCTCGAAGCTTGATCCTTGCAATGGGGGCGCGCTTAAATGGCATCTCGATGCAGAGAGCGCGTTTCCTTCTCTTCTTCTGCTTCCTCGCGCGAAGCGCTTTCGCTTTGCGAGTTTTAATACATTCGTAGTTCTTTCTCGTTGTGCGAGAGAAATGAGCCGAGTTTCAAAAATGGAGTGTGTATAAAATGATGGACAGGATTAAAATTTAAAATATACACTCGCGAGGCCCCTTACGTAGTCGCCTAAGTCGGCTCGAAGGCAAAAGGCATCTTCTTTTTCTTCTCAGTCAATGTATTATTGATCCTTCCCCTCACCCCTCCGAGAGCTTTCTGCACCTATAACGTGGTTTTGAACTGCCTCCGGGATCGGAGGCATTGCAAGCTTTCTGCACCTAACGTGGCTTTGACGTTAGGTCCACCTCGGCCCACCTTTGAGGATAAGACGATGTCACGTTGTGACGTCGTCATGTGACGTCATCACGTGATGATGATATCTTACACCACACGACGCCGCCGACGCCGACGGTCCATTTGCGCGTTTGATCAGCCATCTAAGGCTTTCGCCTTGATAAGTGTATCGGTCGCTTCGGCGTGCGCAGTAAGTGCATGCGTGAATAAGCTCGGATTAGCAAGGTATAAGACAACATATTTCGTATACAACGCAAGACAGAAATGCTATCTGAATGAACCACTCAGATTTCCATCTTCCACGACTGTACGATGTTCTTGGGAGCTGTGGACACGAGGAGTGCACTGCAATGCTGTGTCCTTCCGACTTGCTTCTTTGCGTTCCTTGTGCATTGGAGGAGCTGTTGTACTTGCAATGCACGCTTCTCACTCCTTTATTCACTCTTGGTTTGCATAATGCGTAGCCCTGCGTGAAGCTAGTTTCCGGCGTATTTGCAAAGCATCCGCCGCCTCCCAGACTATGGCATATCGTTATGGTTATTTACTTATTTTTTTTTTCTTTTTTTCGGTTCGGCCGTGAGAAAGCGAACACGCAAGCGTTGTTCATATCGCAGCGCGCGCCATACGGCGCCGTTCATTCTCACGACGCGCCATGCTCGAGAGATGGACGCGGCGCTGAGTGGGCCTATATTCTCGCTCCTCTCAGCGCCTCAGCGTACGCGTATATACACCGCAGCTACCGCGAGCGCGGGATGCGCTCTCGGGACACCGTCGCGCCGAGGGCAGTGCGGTGCTGCTGCCGCCGCATGGCTGGTGGGGGGCGCGAGTCCTCGCGGCGGGCGCCGATGAACGGGAACGATTACGCGCTGCGCCGGTTCCTGTTACGATTGCTATCGTCGCTGCCGCCGTCCCATATGGAGTGCCTAATGAACGCCGAACCCGGGAGTAAGCGCGCGTGCGCCAGGGGACAACACCCCCTCCGGCGAGCCTGCTCTTGCGGCTGCTGCACGCTGCTGGTGCAGACCGCGCGTCTGAGTCGCGTGCTAAGTTCGGAGCCGTGGGCGCGATAGGCAGAGCTTCCGCTGCGTAGCCGCGACCGGCGGCGAACCAAATCAGTCTACCGCATCTCGAAACTGTGTGTGTGGCGCGCAGTTCTGAAAGAATAACATGTTACACGTTTCAGACGAGCGGAAGGGGGTCGTATAGTATGATGGGGTGTTGTGGGAATTAAAGTACAGTACGAAGGGTGGCGAACACGTTTTAACGCCTCCCGTGAAGTGGCGCGCCACCGGGTCGCAGCACGTATGCGAAACGATGGGGCCTGTGCTGCTCTCTTCCCTTGGTATACGGGGGAGCTCGGCTATGTCTGTCGTACACAGTATGTAAGCGCGCTTCCCCGCGCGGTTTCCGTGCTATGCTACAGACACACGCTTCCAGGGGCAAGCGCGCATTGGCGGAGCACCACGCGCGCTCGTGCCGCTCGCGTTGATTGATGCCCCGCCGCGATTAGAAAAATTGCCGGACTCCCCCCTCCTCCTGTTCGCGTCACTCGGCAGCCGCTTCTATATACCGCACGAGGCATGAACGGAGGAGCCGCAGGTTCGGTTGTTCGCAACGCGTTTCAATCTGCGACCGGTCACTGGGGAAAACGCGCGGCCGCCGGGCCCCCTTCTCCGTGCGGCCTGGATGGCGTTTGTCTCTCGTGTATACGTGAGATGCGCGAATTTGTGTAGGGACTCGGTTGATCTCTATTCTGTTTTGTGCTTCGTGCAACCTGGCCACCAATCGCTCCTCATTTTTGTTGATCGTATACCATTAACGTGTTATTGTGAGCGCTTAGCGCATCGTGGCGGCGCGGATGCGCATTTTCCTACCTATAAGTGTGCAATCGTAAGAATGGATATGGGGTAGCGCCCTGGGATCGCGAGCAGTGGAAACGCATGCGCATTCGTCGCACTTGCAGTTGTGTCCGCATGAGATAAAGGTGTAGTTCATGGTCATCTACAGTAATGCAACGTAATTTTTACGTGCTGGCTCAATGGACATTTTTTAAATCTTTTTCTATAACGAGAGCGCTTCGACAATTTGCGAGAACACGGACAGTACCGTGAACGCTGCCTCAGCGCTAGTTTGTTGAGAAATGCCCTATTAGCTGCTAAGGAACGTGCACAAAACGCGTATAACACTTTTTCCGGAAACATAGCCGGAACGAGGAACTCCCTGTCCGGACACCCTTTGTGAGCAGATACGTATGGATGATCTTGAACGCCGTCCTTTTTTTTTTTTTTCCTGCAGGTAAATGTCTTTTAAACTTTGCTATAACGAGCGCATAACTTTAACGTGGAATGATGCTTCAGTTGTATAGAAGAGCCAGAACGAAGTTTGGGAGTGTTTTTTCCACAAGTGCGCAGATGTCGTGCGTATGCGTGTCCCGTTTCGCCTTATTTGTTCTGGGAATTGCAGTCAACACCATCATTTGTGTCGCTGTTGTCGTTGTGATTGTTGCGTCCACGTTCTTTTACATGCACGACGTTGAGTTGAACAACATATAGCCCTCGCATTGACGCGTGCGTGCCTCCCTTTTGTGCGCAGGCGATCAAGTACTGCGACCACGTGCATGGCAAGTGGCACTTCTCCGAGATCCGGGCCATCTTTTCGAGGCGTTACCTCCTGCAGAACATCGCGCTCGAGATCTTCCTGGCATCACGTAGTGAGTGCACCTCTCGCTTGCATTGTTTGTTTGTTTGTTTGTTTGTTTGTTTGTTTGTTTGTTTGTTTGTTTGTTTGTTTGTTTGTTTGTTTGTTTGTTACAGCAGTTCTAGAGCCATGCCGTGCCACATGACCTGCCGGTCAAGCTGGATGATAGTGACGTATACATACCTTGTTTGTAAATTAAGCCTTTGAAGTATACGTATGCTGGTCTCGCAGCTCGCATTTGACGGGTCAAAGCGTCCGCTATCCAGCCAGTTAACGGTTGAACACCGGTGAACATTTAAACAAAACTAACTTTAATTAGCAGGAATAGAGATACATTTCATTTAAGACATTCACAAGCACTCGGTCCCCGTAAAAAAGCGGTGCTGTTGGTTGGGCTGCTGGGGCGAGACTGCCCCTTGCGTTTCTTCTTTCGTCGGCGGCGTTTTCTCACTCTCCAAGAGCCGACAAAGACGACGCCGAGCTGCACTCTAATGGTCGCACGTGTCACCGTTTAAAGTGGGTAACAAAGGAAGGGGTTCGAAGATAAGAACGGGCCCTCCAGTCGGGACATATTTGGGGAAAGGAGGCTCCTTCGGCGGGAAAAGACGCTCCTTCGGCGGCACTTCAAAGGCAACCACACACAGCCCATGGCCGCTCTCTTCAAGAGGGGGCAGAACAATACGGATGTTTATTTCTCTCTATCTTTTAGGGGCGAAGCTCCTTATACCGTGAGTCTGTCCATCCTCCGTTTGTTTGTACCGTTGTAGTAGCCACCTCTAGCTCGTGAGAAGCGCGCGTTCTGGTATGCAGTAGAAGAAGAAGACGACGTTGACGAGTGACACTCTCGTGCCTGTTCGCCTGTGTGGCGTTCTTTCTTCTTTACTACGTCTCGTGTTTTCAACGACACCCGAAGACAACATTTCAGAAGTAACGCGCCATGAGGCTCCCTCTTGGCACACTTTCTCTTTAGCTCGGAGTCGCCAGATGGAAGACAAGGCTGCGGAACGGAGGGCACGGAAGGCGGCGGCAGCGCGCGCTCGCAGACAAAATCCTGAGGTGAGAGCCCGCGAGGCCGAAGCTGCACGTCGACGCCGCGAAGCAGATTCCGCCGTTCGAGCCCGCGATGCCGAAGCTGCTCGACAAGCTGCACGGCTGCGGCGCGAAGACCCCGCCGTTCGAGCCCGCGAGGCCGAAGATGCACGGCTGCGGCGCGAATCGGATCTTCAAAATGTGAAGGACCGTGAAGCGGCGAGAAAGCGCGCGTACCGGCAGGCAGAGCCCGAGGCTGTGCGAGCACGTGAAGTGGCTGCAAAACGCATCAGGCGGGCTCTGCCCGAAGGCGCCGACGCGCGCTTCCAGCGGGAGATCCTTGATAACAGTTTCGGCCATAGTTGCGGTGTGTGCAACAGATTGTGGTTCTCAAACAATCTAGTCACAATATCTTCCATCAAGAAGGACCACGCTCGCGCCAATGCCATCGCCGTGCTGCAGCGCGAGTTCGCTTCGCCCCACTCATCATCATTCACCACGTGGATATGCTGTGATTTTTTTCTCGTTCTCTAGCCCATAGCAACGTAATCATATGGTGGTTCCCATAAGTACTTGCACTGCAGCGTGCCTGGATAGCCGAGTGGTTACGACGCTTGCTTTCGGCCCGTGGGTACCCGGGTTCGAATCCCGCCTTGACAAGAAATTTTCTTTTACTTTATTTATTCTCCTCCTCCTCCTCTCCACTTCTGTTCTCCTCCTCTTTTCCTTCTTCCAACGCGTTGCTATAGGCGGCGCACTCGGCAAAGCCATGCGCAGTTGTACGTGCGAAGTGGTTGCTAGGCAACGTGACTTTCTACGAACGATCCAGCACCGAACGTCGAGCTTAAACAGCTCTTCTGTTAAAAGTAAACGCCAAGGATGAACCAGGCTTTTCACCCCCACAGCTGTTTTAAAATTTAAGGCGGCACCTCGCATTCTTGCGAATCTTTGTACGGCTTTATAGAAAAACGTCGTTTGTTTGTAAATAATCGGCTGCCCTGAGAACCGTGTGCTCGATGCGCAAACGACACAACCGCCGCATTAAACCTGTGTTTCTAGATACGGCAGTCCTCCTGTCAGCGTATAAATTTTCAGCTGCAGCAGTATAAAGTACATACTCATGCGACTGAGCGTTGTACACGTCAAGCTGGACGATGCTTCGAACGTTATCGGCTTGAAAATAACAGCTTGTACTTCCTTTGTTCGGTACATTAATACGAAACGTACGTGTTTTGGCTCTTTTTCGAAATCCCACGTACACTCTAAGCCAAAAGAGAGCAACGGGGGTATAGGGGTTCCTCCTTTGAGGGAGCAAGTGCTTTGCCACTCCCATTCCTCTCCTAAAAGGAGCAATGGCAAGGGGACGAACCGTTGCTCTCCTTGAGGACCAACTGTTACTCCTTTCTGATGCTCCTCAAGGGAGCAACGGATGCTCCTTCCCGTTACTCCTTAGTTTCTTCTTGGGCCGAAAAAAAAAATCGCTTTTGATTGACTTCTAGAGCACATTGAGGTTTATACACATATTTGTTTGGATGTACAAATGATACACAGACATCTCGTTCAGAAAGAAATTTCAGAAAATTTGCAACAAACACACAGGATTCGAACTCGCGACCACTTAATCACCATGCGCGCACGCTAACCACTGCGCCACCAAACGCTACGGCGCCGTCTGAAAGGAAACGGGGTTATGTAGGTACCGACGGGTCGTTGCGCGTTCTGACATGTTAGTGAAATGAGTATAGGCGTGCAGAACCAGTGGTGATGTTCGAAAGAGAATAGAAGGTAACAATGTATACATCTGAAAACGTCAAGGCAATGAGTCTCTCGCGAAAACACTAGGCCTGCAGGCTTTGCCGTGCTCCCTTTGCGCTAGCTAAAAGGCCAGTTTTTTCTTTTATTCTTTTTTGCCCGGAGGTGTGTTTTCTTCTTCTTTATTATCATTGTTATTATTAATATCAATATTAATAATACTATTTTTTGCGGAAGAGCCGCCTCCCCTTTGAAAAGACAACACCGCCCGAGCTGATAACGTCCGTTTGCTCTGAGATTAAACACAAAGTCAAACTACCGGACCCGATTGCGATAACTGTCCTCCCGCCAAAATCAGCCAGTGACAAGGTAGAGATGAGGGGGTAGGGGAGGCAGCGGCGTTAGCTCGCTGTCAGTCTCGTTGTCAGCATAAAACCGCAAATGTAAAGTCTATCAACTGTGTACGTGTGTGTACTTCTCTCAACCGCTTGTTTGTCGCGAAGTATACACGGAGTCTCGCGAAGCTTCGCATTTCATTGCCACACTCTCAGGCTATATATTTATGCCAAATGCAACGCCTCCTGCCAAATGTTATACGCAAACACGCCATTTGACTTGCGACGACAACAGCTTCAGGTGCTGGCGTTCTAGTGCAACCATGCCTTTTATTGGGCGATTTTAGCTTGTACTGTGGGCTTTTAGCTTTACGTTACCGTGTTACGAGTTGCCGGAACGAATCTGCGCATACGCGGGCCTTTACGGAACGTGAACTACTCTCCGGATTGGCTTTACGTTTACGGCCCTATCTCGAAAATCCACATTCGTTCGCGGCTACTCGCGATACCCGCTTTGCCGAGGCTCCAGCCGCCGAGTAAAAATAAGCCGAAGTGCGAGCGGTAATTGCGATCACTTTGTTTCAGCGGCTAGAGTCACTAGAGTGACCTAGAATTAGAATACCGAAGCGGTAAAAACGTGAGAAGCCTTGACATAAATACCCCGACAGGCTGGATAGGTGACGCCATCTAGCGGGAACAAGATGAAGCAGGCAAGCAAAAAATTGTTATTTCAGAAACATCGTGCGTTCCACTTCTGGTGTAAATGCCTTGCCGCGGCATTATTACGAATGAGTTACCTTTTCAATCATTTTTTTTCCTCTAAAACACTAGGCGAAAACAAACGTGTCCACGACTACGGTTGCACGAAGCGTCACAAGATGGCGACAACATCGTCGGATAACCCGGTATTCTACGCTAAAAACCCCTCGAGATATTTCTGCAGCGGTTATACAATCTTATATAAATTAAATATAATTTAAATGCCGTTATCATCAACATTTCATGGTTTATTCAAACGTAAAGGTATCCGTTTACGTACGGGGAGGTAAAACCTTTCTAAAACATGTGTTCCGGTAACACGGTAACATTAAAATTTTACGTACAAGCCAAATGTCCCTATTAGCGTGCGTATCTCTCTGTTCAATTTACAAAAACTAGTTTCCTTATGCCAGCCCGCAAGAAAATGTGGCCCATGCATCGACCGATACTGGGTGCGTCCTGCAGGAGAGCAGCGGTTGCGCGCCGAGAGAAACTGTTGCCGTTCGTCCTTCTGTTGCTCCCTTCCAACCTAACCCTAAACGCTTACTCCCCCAACCTATGCCCCAACTTGAGCCATGTCAGCCATCTTGTTCCAGTTGGTCTTTTTGGGGAGTAACAGTTGGTCTTTAGGACTAAAACCGGCAGTTACTCTCGTTTTTTTCCATTTTTGGCTTAGAGTGTACTTCCTGCACCGCCTTTTAGACCTCCACCTGAGCGGCGGTAACGGTCGCGTTCTGGTGACATTATTGCGAACAGCAGTAATACTGGACCCTGATTTTCCCGGATGGTGCATACTCCTGTGGCTGTCGTTGTATCATGGAGTAAGCGACCTTAAAGTTGAGCCAAACTTAAAAACGGCATTTCATCAGCTGGCGACCTCATGCAGTCGGGTTCTTAATTGTCGCGTTTTCTCGCTGTCTATAGGGTCGCCGATATGCTGTGCGATGTGGAAGCTTATAACTACGTAACTATCCTATTATATGCCGGTACATGCTGTCAAACTCATCTCCTGTGGTTAATCCAAGCATGAATACGAGCTTAGAGAATGCCGCGACCATCCTAGATAAGGAAACCAATGAGCGAACGCGTGAGAAGATATCGTGCCCGATGTATTGTGCATACCTCTATGATGTAGTGCTCTGCCATTCGGTCTTATGTAATATAATTGTCGGGGTTTTACGTCCCAAAACCACCGGATATGATCATGAGGGACGCCGTAGTAGAGGGCTCCGGAAATTTCGACCACCCGAGGTTCTTTAACGTGCACCTAAACCTAAGCGGACGGACCTCTAGCATCTTGCCTCCATCGAAATGCAGCTGCCGTGACCAGGATTCAATCCCGCGACCTTCGGGTCAGCAGTCAAGTACTGTAACCACTTCACCACCGCGGCGCAGGGTTGCCAGGTTTGTCTACGTTGCGCCAATTTGGCTACTTTGTTGGCTACTTGGCTACTTTTTGGCTACTTTCTTGGTGCCTCGATATGAACAAAATTGTCACTATATTGTGACGTCGTAGCCGTGCCCTTCGATTGTGCGGTGTGAAAACATGACTATCAAGGCGTGTATCCAGGTCGTAAAATTGAATTTGGCCCTTACATTACAGAAATACTTTTGGATAAGTGGCCGTGACTCCGCGGAAAACTGTTCCATGGGGACTCATTTTGCAGGCCAGCTATTGGTGAACGTGAATTTAAACTGCAAATATAAGTGAACAGGAAAATTGAAAGCGCTCCGCATCCAGGACACCCTGCACTCATCGCATTTAGAAATGGGATATCTGACGGACTGTGCGCCACTTCTTATCATTAGGCACGGACTGCGACTCGGGAATATTAACTGCTCGGACTTCGTCACCACGCGAGAAACGATTTGGTATACAATTTATGCTTCAGTCACTACAGCTGTGATTTTGAGCACACTGATGCAATACTCATTGTTATTGTCGCAGAAGGCTGTTGCTTCTAGTCCTTTTAAGAAAAGTCAAGGAGGACCCGTGAAGAGAGTGTCATTTCCGCTACAGCGCAAGGAACTTCGTCATCCTGTACGAAATGACTGCGCAAGTTAACCATTTATGCTTAACCTCAGCAATTACGATTTTGAAGGTTTTTTTTTTTTTTTTTTTTTGCTGTACTCCTTTACATTTCCTCCAAACAGTTCTTTCATCTAGTCATTCAAATTAAAATGTCGCCGTTATTTTCGCGCACACGTAGCTATACTTCTGGCTATCAGATGCGAAGCAGCTTATGGCGGGGGCTTTGTACATTCCTCCCTCCCGCGTCCCGCGGCGTCCACTCCCCACTGCGCATGCGCGTCCCCTGCCCCTCTCTCTCCTCTCATACGCTCCCCCCTCTATCTCTTCTAGGAATCCTCTACTCTACGGAGCGGCGCGCACGACAGCTGGTGCGACAGCTGCATACTCCGCTGGGGGCGGCACGGTAGTTCCGAGGTATAAAATGACGGAGCGCGCGCGCCTCATTCTCTCCTGCGCAACGCCGCGATGAGCGCCTGCGTCAACGCCGCCGCCAGTGTCAGAGTTGCGCCAGCAAAAGCGTCAGCGCCAGTGTCAACGTCAGCGCTGACACTGGCTCCCCGCTGCTTCGCATCCACACATGGTTCCCTTTAGCGGGAGATGGTGTAATTTTTTGCACTGCCCTCGGCTCAAATTGACCACTTTTTGGCTAGTTTTTCCAATTTTTTGTCTTTTTTTTTTTCGTTTAGACCTGGCAACCCTGCCGCGGCGTGTGCTGCCTTATTTAATATAGTCACACCTTTCACATTGTTTTGCGACCGAAACGTCGCAAAGGTCTTTTTATGCGGTGTTCACGCAAATGTCTGCCTGTCTGTCTAATAACTGAAAAAAGATGGTATCACTTCGTTCTAGCGGCAGCTGTATCGTTCCTCGAATATAGCGTAACCTGAGGCGCTGCAGCCGCGTGAAGGCGGCCCATGCGAGAGCCGGGACACCACGCAGGCAATCTTTTCGCGCGATCACTGAGACCTATACCTTTTCCGAGCCTAACCCCTCCCCCGTACTTAGGTTGCGGTTGGGCTCTTGGGAAAGAGCGTAGCGGGGTGGGAGACAGGAGGAGGGCGTACGCGAACTGTAGGCGTTGATTTAAGGGGCGCGCCTTACTGTCGCCGCTCCGAGTGAGCGTATATACCGCGCGACGCGACGAGATTTACGGCGCGCGCCTGGCGTCGCTGCCGCCGCCGTCAATGTAACGCGCATATACAGACGCAGCAGCCTCGATGTGACCCTGCCGCGCTTTAGCAGTGGCACGAAGCTGAGCGACGGTGTTTGTTGGCGGCTCACCGTTTTCTGCTATGCAGTTGCAGTGCGCCAGTACGTAGACGTTCCTTGCTGTCGAATTCACGTTTAGGGTACCAATGGGGCAACTGTAGTTTGCCGACGTGCTGGAAATTCTGAACGGCGTGTATTTTCCCCTTATTATCCGCACGATGTCGCGATCCTTGCCTATGTGAGAGGAAAGTAACAAGCATGGCGTGGGATGAGGTCGTGCCACATCGAATGGCACGCCTTCACAAGATGGGGAGCAGCTGCAATGGCGTAGCCATAAACCTTCTTTTTTCTTGGAGGGGGAGGGGGGGCTACCCTCAACAACCTCCACCCCCCTCAGCTGCTACTCGTGCTATCACATGCAGGTATAGGTTTAACATGGGTCTCTGTATCGCATTACGACAGCTCTGCGGTCACGCGAACACTGGTTTTCAAGCTTTTAACAAAACTTTACACGACCTAACCGCGCGGTAAGTTAACGAAGCAGCGCTTCGTTCCAGTTCCTATACAACTAAACGGATCGTTATATACGACCCTTTTAGTTCGCTTATGTGACCGCCTCGAAAAGTTCTCAGATTTATGGCTTTCGAAGCGCGTTCTTCTGGCGTCGTTAAAATTTCTCGGGAACATTTTTGTTTTCTCCTGCGGTTCTACAAAACCCTCTTCTTCCGTGAGGCTCCGCGGTGCGCCTAATGTGCTGCGCAGCAGTGGGCGTCTATCTGCTCGCGGTGTGTAGTGTATACACATGTCGTAAACCAGCGCTTAAGTGGTTGGTTAAAAACCTCGGCCTGCCCATCCGGCGCGCGCCGCCATCAGTCAGAGCCCGAGTTGGCGGATGCTGCGTGGCCGCTCGTTCTGTTTACGCACGTCGCGCGACTACTATACGTCTCTAGGCTCTATAGAAGCAGAGGCGACTCCAGTGTGCTCGCTATGTACCCTATGCAGCTTTCGCACTCGCGGGGTATAAACAGGCTAGTGCGGAGAGAGCGAAAGAGGTTGCGCGGTGCGGCTTGGAACCTTTTCGAGAACGCTGCAGCAGCCGTGCGGGAGAAGAACGCGGGGGCCTTGAATGCGTAAAGAGTCGGGTTGAATAACGAGCCACGTTGGAGATAAATAAGGAACCCGCGCGTGCTTATCCTCCGCCCTCCGTTCTCGCTAAAACCGTGCAACGACGTGAAAGCTATATGCGCCAGAGAAAATGCGAACTTGTGGATGTATGTGCGTTAAAGTACGCGCTTCTCCCGTGCTGAGGAAAAAAAGTTTTTCGTTCGAATTTTTTTTTGTGTTTTAGATACTGGGCACCGCCAGAGCACAGGTACACAGTGCATAGAATACTCAATCACAACTCTGTGTGATTATGCATGAACACAGAGCGCGGACTGTGCTCTGTGCTCCGCAGCATATGGAGCACACCAGCTTCCATTCCTGCTGCACATGTACGTTGTATGCCTCCTCCCTGTACTTTTTACATTGTGTCCTCAGTTTCCATCCTTGTAACGTCTAGATTCTCCCATCACTGCTCCCTCCTCGCTACACCTAAGCGACCGCGTTGCGCTCGTTGCTACATTCGGGCTCGCGGCTCTTTTCCTTCTCGCGTTCCGTTAGTTGCGCCAATGAACTGCGCTTCGCCTGTTATACGTTATCACCTGCATTGCCCGGTTGTCAACGGTGTGTGTGATAAGAAAGGGATGGTATTATGTGAAAGGAATCGTTATCATAACCTGGGGCCGAATTCACAAAGCTTTCTTACGTAAGTGCATTTTCCCATTGGTCAGCCGGCTTCATTAATCATATGTCCTGCACTGTGATCGGCTGAAATATTTCTTTACGAAAGTTTTAGGGGCGAAGCTCCTTAAGGCGGCACCCGTTCGTCCCTCGTAGTAGTCGTAGTAGTCGTAGTGCGTAACCAGTCTTACGCTTTGACCTCCAAGGTGGTGCCGGTGGGAGATTTTTCCTGCGCGTTGTTGAACAATAAAAAATTCGCAGCGTGCGCGTTAACTAAAAGCCGAATTCTTCTGTCTCTCATTCCCCATTAGCAGCCATTGGCATGTTCCAGTAGGAAACGTTAGTAGAAGTAGAAGTGTAGTGTCTCTACGAATCGTTAGATCAAGTCGTGAGACATCTATAGGTGAAACGTACAGAGCCGGTGTTTAAAAACAAAACGAACTGATTTATTTGCTACACCAAGAAAGAAACGTCCACACAGCTCAAGTGGTTCGCTGGCGACTGATGCTCCGTGCCGACTCCGCTGGGCTCTCCTCCTCGCACCACCAACACACACACACACACACACACACACACAAACAACCACCGACACGTGTGGCATTGTCCCCCCGTTTTACGGCCCATTCAGTGAGACGACCTTTCAGTGCTTCAAGGCCACGCACCCGGGGGCCGTATGCCACACATGTGGCTTTTCTCAGTGCTCGGATCTCCGAAGAAAAAACTGTCCGCGACACACTCCCCGCCGCAATGACAAGGTCATTTCCTTCGTTGAGTCGTTAGTTCCAGGTGTCTTCTTCAATGCTTGCTTCGTCAGTGCTACGAGGCGCTCGTAAAACCCGCCCCACCATGGTGCATTGTCGCTGTAAATTGGGCTCGGAATGCCACGTCTTGCTATGAATCTCCTGAAGGCAAGAAGAAATGAGATTGTTGACATGTCGTTTACTAGTTCTAAATGAACCGCTCGGGTTACTACGCAAGTGAACAAGGCGATGTAGCATTTCGCAGCAGATGCCCCCTTAATGAGAAGAGGTCCGGCAAAATATCGACCAGTTACCTCAAAGGGCTGAGCCTCCGTTATTCGGTCTCTCGGCAGAGGAGCGAGTACCTCGTTGGCAGGTAGTGCATGAAAGCGCTGACACGTTACGCATTCTCTCAGGGACTTCTTGACGAGCTGTCGAGCTCCAACCACCCAGTACTTCTCTCTAAGTTGCGTCAGAGCGTCGCGAATTCCTCCATGAAGTACCTGGTGATGACAATGTCTAATTAGGAGCTTTGCTACGCTGCTTTCCTTGGGTAGCACGCTTGGGTGTTTGGCCTCATAGCTCATGTTGCTATGTTGTAGTCTTCCGCTGATTCTCAGTACTCCCATTTCGTCAATCATGAGTGATGTGTTTCTCAGTGGGGAATCTGCAGGAAGCTGCCGTTCTTCTTGAACACTCTTAAACTCCGTTAGTAGCCCCTTTTTCTGTTCGTGACGGACCCAAAACAACTCAGCTCGATTCAATTCAGTTGTCGAGAGGGCTCCGCATTCAAAGTCTTTCCGTGTCGCCATTGAGAGAGTGCTCTCAAAGAATTCTAGCGCGGTACTTGTTGTTTCATTCCGCTCAATGACGTCGATCGATTCTAGCGTCCAGTGCTTGCTGGGCGTGTCGCTTGTCATCTCGATAACCGAAGTGCGCAGCATCACGGTCTGGGCGCAGTGACCGTCGTTATTGCTTCCCTCAACGGGACCTTGCACCGTCCATCCTGCTGCCGTTTCCACTGCTCTGAGCCGTTTCCCTAATTTGACCGTTCGGCCAGTGGTCAGGTCCCATAGGTAATCGGCTCCAATCAGCAAACCAATGTCTTTGGGACCATGGTCGTTGGAATCAGCACATTCATAGCCCAAAGCTTCCAATTTCTCCAATGTTTCTTTTGGTGGTTTGGGAATCGTTTGGTCGCATATGACATCCGTTTCGAGCACTTCAAATTCCCGCTTCTCACCCCTTTTCGTTTCCAGAAACACCTTTACTTTTCGAAATGGCCGTTCTTCTTGGTGTCCTCCAAAGAAGCCAACACTCAGTCTTTCCTGTCCTACTAGCTCACACCCAAGCTTCTGCGCGGTCTGTGTGGTGATGTAGGAGCGCTGACTACCCCCATCAAACATAACTCGCACGTGAGCGTTTGAGGACTCTCCGCTACACTGAGCCGTTGCTGTTTGCAACAAAACGGTTTCTTTAGGAGCGGTCCCATCATTGGTGACAGCCTCGAGACTTATTTGAGTGCTAGTGACGGCATCGTTAGTATCTGGAGGTCTGGTTGGGTACGATGGGTCACACATGGTTGTTGCATGCTTTCGCTGGCATTTAGCGCATCGCACATTCACACGGCATGCACTCGATAAGTGCCCTCGCCTCGTGCACCTGAAACATCGTCCGGACGATCGCAGAAGCTGTCTTTTCTCTTCAAGTGCTTTTGCGGCATCGCAGTTTGTCGTTGCATGCTCGCTCGTTCCACAAAAGAAGCAGTCCTGCGGTGTCACGTTCTGATGCAACATTGCCGACGATTGGGCAGTTGTGCCATGCATTCTTGAGTTCGATTTTTGCTTCTGACTGGGAATCTCCCTCGAGGGCTGCTTTAAGTCCAAACTCTGAAGTGCAGCAAGATTTTCTCGGCTCTCGACTTCGACTTTTAGGAAAGACAGGAGTTTGTTGAAAGTGTTCACTGTACCTCTGTCTCCCTCCGGTGTTGTTGGCTCCGATCCCTCGGTGGACGAACTCCGCTGATCGTCGAAGGTAGAGTTGGCGTCCGTGGCGCACTTCCTTCCAAAGTCGAGAAGAATGTCCCGAGGCATGGCCCTCTGAACCACAGGTAGCAGCAT
The DNA here is from genome assembly GCF_013339695.2 of Rhipicephalus sanguineus. Lineage (NCBI taxonomy): Eukaryota > Metazoa > Arthropoda > Arachnida > Ixodida > Ixodidae > Rhipicephalus > Rhipicephalus sanguineus. The sequence continues at coordinate 131,359,170 of NC_051177.1, forward strand.
TGCACCGTAGGTGTGGAGTTTCCTTCCCAGCGACTCAAGTCCGCAGATGTGTGCTGCCAGAGTGTCGTAAAGGCGGCGAAGGCTTCGTACGTCATCCGAAGAGCGCACCGGTTTGATGTCTAGCAGACTCCTCATGTGCTCTTGCATCAGCAGCTCGTTGTTCCCGAAACGCCCTTTGAGAAGTTCTACGGCGTCGCGATAGCATCGAGACGTAGGTGGTACACCCGCAAGAGCAGCAGCAGCATCACCCGTGACTGACGACCTCAGGTAGTGGAATTTGTCAATAAGTGACAGTTCTTCGTTCTTGTCAACCACCTGCTCAAACACTTCCCAAAATGGTTGCCAGTCCGAGCGCCGCCCGCTGAACTTCACAAGCTCAAATTTCGGGAGCTTCACCCTTGTCCTGAATTCCGCCGTCGTCTGTGAAGCGCCGCCATTGCCCGCTGATTCGGCGTTCGTTGGGCGACTCGTAACAGTCATTCGCCGCTGCAGGCGAGCGAGGCAGGCTACGACGCGGTCTTTGTATTCACACGTCTGTTGGAACTCGTTCTCCGCGTCTTCATCTGTCACCAGGGGTTCGATTTCGTCGTTGACAGTGTTCAGTTCGTTATGCCAACTGGTAAGTCTGGTGTGCAGGATTGCGGCTTCATTCTCATCGAGCGGCTGTGGCCGATTCTCGTAATCGTTGATGAGTCGCGTAATTTGAGCTCGTATGACCCTTCTCTTCTTTACGAGACGTTCCATTGTTAAGCAAATTCGTTAAACAGTTCGCTCACCGGAGTAGGTTCACGTCCGTCGTTGCCGAGGCGTTCAAGGCGTGGAGTCGTTGACGGTTGAATAAACAACACGAAGTCCACGGCGAGAAAGTCCCGGGTTTCGGCACCAAGAGTGTAGTGTCTCTACGAATCGTTAGATCAAGTCGTGAGACATCCAAAGGTGAAACGTACAGAGCCGGTGTTTAAAAACAAAACGAACTGATTTATTTGCTACACCAAGAAAGAAACGTCCACACAGCTCAAGTGGTTCGCTGGCGACTGATGCTCCGTGCCGACTCCGCTGGGCTCTCCTCCTCGCACCACCAACACACACACACACACACACACACACAAACAACCACCGACACGTGTGGCATTGTCCCCCCGTTTTACGGCCCATTCAGTGAGACGACCTTTCAGTGCTTCAAGGCCACGCACCCGGGGGCCGTATGCCACACATGTGGCTTTTCTCAGTGCTCGGATCTCCGAAGAAAAAACTGTCCGCGACAAGAAGTGTAAGTGTTAGCAAAAAGCCCACTTCTTCTGTCTCTCATTCCCATTAGCAGCCATTGTTTACCTCCAAGGTAGTTCCTGGTGAGATTTCTCCTGTGCATGATTAAACAATGAAAATTTTGTTCAAAACGCCGTTGATTGTTCAAATAAACCAACGAAAGACGCCAGATGTTTTGTAAAAGCAAAACGAAAGAACGCTAGTTGTTTCTAAAGCAAAACGAAAAGACGCCAGCTGCTTAACGAAAGACGCCAGATGTTTTCTAAAGCAATAGTTTTCTAAACAATGAAAATTCACAGCGTACATGTAAAATTAAAGTGAGCTGCAAGTCGTCATAACTCATCGAACCTTTAGTACAAACGCGCCCGATCTCACGTCGGTGATGATCTACTGGGCAGAATTCACGGAAGATTCACGGTTTACCGATGAACCTCCGCAGCTTCGCCCACTCATCATCATTCACTCCGTGGATATGCTGCGATTTTTTGTTGTTTGGTCCGCCATGACGGATCTGCTATGTCGTACAGCTGCTTAGCACAATGTCGCGATTTTGATTCGCAGTCGCCGAGCCAGGTAATCCATGTGCGGCTACATTTCAAATCAATCAATCAATCAATCAATCAATCAATCAATCAATCAATCAATCAATCAATCAATCAATCTGTCCGTCTTACAGTGTTCGCCTTTCCTGCCTGCGTATACGCCAGTTTATCGTTTAACGGTAGAAGCGGCTCAAACAGAATCAGACAGGTGCGCGATTTTTTTTAGCGTAAGATGTTTTTTGCGAATGCGGCCCCTGAATTGGCTGACATTTTCTCTTGCGAACATTTGTAGCGTGAGTGCTTTTTATGAATAGGGGATCTGCTGGTCCTGATTTAATTCAATGTGTCGCAAACGATTCTATTAGCTTTTTCCTTCTTCTTGCTTTTTTTTTTTCTCATTCGTCGCACGAACCTGCGTCCTTCCTATCGCGCCTATCGGTCACTGCAGCGTGGGGCTCTTAATAAATTATATCGGAGTCCGAATGGAATCATAAAATACGTCCCTTGGTTTTTCTTCAGCAGCCTTCTGGGTGGTGCACGGATTTAGCGCAAAGAATGCAGGCGCACGTGCTGCCTGCAGCCTTTCAAGAGTATAGAAAAAGGCTGTGAGAGTAAAAAAGAACCGCGAGTCAGCGAGAAGAACTGGAGGCGGAGCGACAGTTCTTTGGCAGTCGTTATACGACTCCTGCAGGCTCGCCTCTGTGCGCCCGAGACCCGCACCCGAAAGTGCTTGCGCGAAGATGAGAGTGAAAGAGAAGGCGCGCTGAAAGGCAAACACGCATAGCGCGCATACTTTTCGCCGGTGCGGTTTCGTGCGGCGTTTTGAGAAAGTGACGACGATGCGATGTCGTCACGCGTGCTTTTCCAGCGCACTTTTCTATAACGTTCCGCGGTGTAGTGTGTGTGTGTGTGTGTGTGTGTGTGTGTGTGTGTGTGTGTGTGTGTGTGGTGGTGTGTGTGTGTGTGTGGTGTGTGTGTGTGTGTGTGTGTGTGTGTGTGTTTGGTGTGTGTGTGTGTGGTGTGTGTGTGTGTGTGTGTTGTGTGTGGGTGTGTGTGTGGTGTGTGTGTGGTGTGTGTGTGTGTGTGTGTGTGTGTGTGTGTGTGTGTGTGTGTGTGTGGTGTGTGTGTGTGTGTGTGTGTGTGTGTGTGTGGTGTGTGTGTGTGTGTGTGTGTGTGTGTGGTGTGTGTGTGTGTGTGTGGTGTGTGTGTGTGTGTGTGTGTATATTGGGGTTATATAATATTTATTTGGGGTAGGGTACGTCCCGAAACCACGATATGAATATGAGAGACACCGTAATGGAGGGCTCCGGAAGTTTCGACCACCTGGGGGTTCTTTAACGTGCACTTAGATCGCACGCGGGCCCCTAGCATTTTGCCTCCATCGAAATGCGGCCGCTGCGCGCGGCCGGGATTCGATACCGCGACATTCGTATCAGCAGTCAAGCACCACAACCACTAGAACCACCACGGCGGGTAGAACTGGTTCAATGCGCTGATACTACGGTATACAGCCGATTGGGCAGTGGTTATATTCGCACGACTATTGCACCAGTTGCAAGCGAAACTTTCCTCAAGTAATTGGAAAACCCGACCTCCCATCATTTGTTGACGCTATCAGATGGCGTCAAATGATGACGTCGTGACATGACGTCATCGCTTTGTGTTCAAAGGTTGGCCGATACCGGCGGCAGTGCAATATCACGTGAGGCGTAGAGAGCTTCAAGGGAGTAAGGGAGGTATACAGTGCAATCGACTGAGAGCGTCGAGGTCAATTAATGCATGTCTCTCGCGTTGTGGCTCGTCGTTATGTATTGCATGAAGTCTGGTCCCCGATTATATATATAACTTCACGCATTATCAAGTGTGCTGCAGGCTTTCGCCCTCAATTGCTACAGCAAGTGTATCATGCTGCCGAACTCTTTCCTTTACTGTCATTTTTTTTTTTTCGTGTGTAAGGAAACGAGAAAGGATAAGACGTGGTTTCTCTCTGCGTCTGTGTATAGTTCAACTGAATGGTGAAATAGACTATACAGGAAGCGTATAGAGAGCGCGTGTAAGACCGAGCATCGTATCCTCTGCTTAATCACAATTTCGTGGAATGCGAGTGTCTTATACAGAGTATGCACTTACGACACCGTGGAGTATACCACTCAAGTGCATCTGCCGTCCAAACGAATCCCTGTATCCCTGTGTCAGAATCCCCGACGAAATTTACCAGAACGTTCAAGTTTTCGACCTAAACCAGCGACACAAACGCGTGTGTGTATGGGAAAGTCAACTGTCCGAAACAACTGAGAATGTGCTTGACCTCATGAAGTAAGCGCTATTGGATGAAGCATTTATGCAAATTCTCTGTCTGTGGGACACACAGTGATGTCTCTGGGCTGAGCTTACATTTTTTCGTAGGTTGTAACCACCGAGTATAGCCATTTTTAAACACCTCGGCCGAGGCACACCGTGCACTCATGCTACGTAGCTTGGCTGTCATAACCTAAAAGGCCTCCAGTTCCAGTGTCACATACACTACACGCTCTCCACGCACCGCGTATACGTCGCCTTGCATCGCCATTACTCGGATCCTCGGAGAGGCTGCCTCATTTCACGGCATCGTCGCTGCTTCCGTCCGACGTTTTTGTCGCTAACTTCGCCCGACGGAACGAGCCGAAACCCGATAGTCCCATCGTGTGACCGAGCTTCGTGCCGAGCTCGGCTCATTGAGCCGCCACAGCTGGCGTCAATCGGACCGTGCCGTAACTTAGGCACGGCCGGGAGCACGAGCGCGTCGCTCTTTCGCCGGCGAAAGAGGAGGTTATGAAGGTCGCTGTCTCCCCACCGAGATGGGGAGGAAGGAAGGCTTCCGACGATATAGCGATGCGACTCCCCGCGTGTGTTGCATTTATTTGGGTCTATATGGAGGAGAAGCCGGCGATTCTGTGATGCTGCTGTCGTTTTAGCGCCGCCTTGCTCCTCCTCCGTGGATGTGATTGAAAGGAAACCTCCTTTCTTTCTTCACTTCGACTCGTTGCGCTCTTTCTTTCTCTCTTCTGTGTGGCGCATACGTTGCGTCAACAAGGCGCGCATTGGCGAGGCGATGCTTTGTTTCTGCAGGAAAGGAAACGGGACGCTTTCTTCAGGAGCCCTTAAGGGAGCGTGACACCAGTGGAGTGATGGAACAAAGGAACAGAAGGCGTGCCTCCTCCTCCGCTTATTTCCAGAATCGCAGTTTTTCTAGGAATACATGAACCCGACGAATACGGATCGAGTCGGCTTGTATAGGGCATAAATCTGTCGTGTAGACAATCGCACCGCTAATCCATGGCAGCGTACACGCCGCCGATGCTCACCTGTGGGTCTTGAGATGAAGGGAGGATGCGCTGATGTCTGTAGCGTTCGAGATGTCAGCATTCAAGCCTGCCTCTCGGACAGTCATCTTCATTTCAGCAGTTACAGATCCTGTTGCTTAAAGATCAGCCGTTGTGTAACCGAACGCGTTCACGGGACTTGTGTACACGGGTTGCACAAAGTTCCTGTACTCGCAGCCGGCCAAACACATAATCTGGCATGTCGAGCTGTTGGTGCATCTTCAAGCGTTAATGAAGCATTATGCGTCGCGCACCTTCATGACGCATAAGTTTGTGCTTTTTGTGCTTGTTGTGCATGGGAGGAGCGGTGATACAAAATTACAGCAACAGTATTTATAAGAATGACCAGATTCGACACTTCTTCGGATATTCATACCGCGTATCCGCGTTATAGCGGCACTCGTTTACGTTACAGTTGACATCATTTTCAAACCCTTTGTATTTCATGCGGTTCAACATACATCTGCAGAGGTGAACACCGTATTGCATACCAGCGGAATGGGATTCAGTGCCAAATAAATGGGGGGGGGGGGGGGGGGGGGGGGGAGATAGCCGGCCTGCATGGTTAGTATGCAGGCATTGCGTGCTTTGTCGGCCACAGTGTCGACATTTAGTCGCTCGTCGCAATGTTTGTGTCGGTGTTAGCCCCACTTAAATGCAGTTGAGCGAGTTTCGTAATTATACGGGGTGATTGCTTTCGCGAAGCCGGTGACGACAATGCAACGCGACCGGGTGCCTACGATTCGACCGGCATGCGGCTTTACGTATGTTTGGACGAAAGAAGAGAATTTTTCGAGAGGCTCGTTTTCTTTGTTAATTGTGCACAACCAAGTGAATCCGATAGACAATTAGGCCAAGAAAGCGTAAGGTGCATTAATGGCTGTTTTTAACTGTAATGTAGTAATTATGACTGAGTGAATTAAAGTGGACGAAAAAAACACCCTTTCCGTCGCTGGGATCCGAACCCACACCCTTCGAACTACGCGCATGTTCGCTTCATACACGCTTGGGAGATATATTGAGCTACGTTTTCTAGCGGTGTTCGTGTACGCTTGGCTTAAATGTTACGGTATCACTGTTTCGATCATCTTTTATCACTTCTCGTATACCTGTGTGTCACAGCTTCACTCTACGTTCTCTCTATGTGGATACACTTTGATAAGTTAGAGTTAGTGTATATATACGTGCTTATTCACTTACAGTAACCTCATGGTAAATGCATGTTAACGTTCACGCCATCTTTCAGCCATCCCATCTCGTGGCCGAGGTTGTTACATGCGTGTAAGCGATACGACCGGAAAGAGGATGGGTGCTCGCCAGCCTAGACACCCGCAGTTCCTGCCTCGTGCTGGGATCGCGGGTTCCCCGGCGCGGCAATTAGTCGCGGCTCGCTGTTGTTTATAAAAAGACGGCGGCGCGGAGTGTGCGGAGGAATCCCGAAGACTTTGCGCTGCGCACCTTCCCACACCCGTGGCTTTCCAAGAAGCCGCAGGGAACTTTCGCACACACCGGCAGAATTGCGTGCATGCCGTGTTTACGTGGGTTAGTACGGGTATTCAGTGTACTCGTCCGTGAGACTTCGTTACGTATAAAGGCGCATGCGTTGGTGTTGACGGGAAAGGAAAATCTGGGCAGTCAGCAGCGAGCGATGTTTATGGCGGTAATACTGATGTCACACTTGTCAGTGGGCATTAATGCTATCGTTGTTTGGTTATTAATTTGTGGTACTTTTCCCTCACCCAGGTTGCGTGTCGACCCCTTCATATAAGCTAGCAGCGAGAACGTTTTGCGCGCGTTGTATACGTGTATGTCGAGAAATGAGGATTAAGAAAACATTTGTAGAATAAAAAAAAAGTTTTGCGATGTTTCCGTACTACCATTTTAGGCGTATTATTGCACGCCTAGTACCAGGTAGTTGCATTCAGGAATAATTCTTCAAATGAAAGCTATAATATCCACGAACTTGACCACGCTTCGAAATAAGGTGGTAAGTGCGGAGGTGGCTACAGAACAGCTCACATGGCGGTTGCTTATACAACGTGGAAAATTTCTCTTAAAGGGCCCCTCACCAGGCCACATATCAAATTTTAGTTAGACGCTGGAAGTTGTTGTGTGCCGAATGAAGAGCAGTATGCCGCAAGAATTTTTCAAATCGGGTCATTACGAGCTGATAAAAACAATAATTTGTAGCGGCGCGAAACCATGATGCGAGGAGGCGAGTTTCAAACCCTTGCCACTCGCCCCGTGTAGCCTTAGCAAGCCAAATCTCTTCCCTGCCCTCTTCACTTGACCCATACGCATGAACACGTCATGCGCATGCAAGGTCACGTGCACATGACGTGCCCGAGCGAGCCTGAGCACGCGAGCGGCGTTGCACGGCCGCTACCTTTTTTTTTATGTAGCGGCAATGGGCGTTTTGTCGGCGTCCTCTGTGGTGTACTGCCTGTTTCTGCAGGACGAGCATGAAAGTTGAGACATTTGTACGTGCACGAGAGTGGCGGTATCATGAGCCAATGCCGCATTAACGTTTACTTGGACGCGGTAGGATAAACGAGCATAATGCGTGCTCGAACGCGCCAGAACATTACTTTCGTTCAAGGGCTGGCGTCTGCTCGATGCACTAACCGCGGGGACACGAACGCATGGGAAAGGGAGGCACATTAGCCCCGCATCTCGCTGCAATTCACGAAAAAAAAGAAAAGAAAAAGACGCACACATTCCTTTTGTCTGTCTCATTATTATTCAAGCAACAAATTACACAAACTACACATGTCGTGTCAAATAATTATCGCAGCGTCACGTGCTACTGTTGGCGACGTCAGAGCACAGTGGTCTACGTAAAGGAGCGACGTTACAGCACTACCATTTACGTAGGGCCATTTTCTCATGTACGTCATCCCCTCATTCTCCAAAGCGCGCGCCCGTGAGAAGAAGGGCAAGCAGCGTTCACCTTGAAATTTGACCCATTTCCGCGGCGCGTAGCGTTGAAAATTTTGGCAGACGTGATCGTGAAGGCCCAGTGTATGCATTGCGCTTGTTAGCTCAAAATTGTCAAACCTGGTGAGGGGCCCTTTAACGAGCAAATTAGACAGCGCCACCTCCCAGCTTGCAGAACAGCCGGCTGCCTAAAATCGCGACGTTGCGGTAGATCCCGGGAGAGTGTATATATAATCCTCGTCGTAGAAATGCCGAGAACCCCTCTGCGTTGGCGTGCCGCTGAGTCTTTCACGCTTTCATTGCGTCTTCTGCCGCGCGCTTGTTGCGATTTCACGCCTAACCTCGCGTCCTCACACACTCTGACTCTGCCATGAAAGCAAGGACGCAATGAAGGATACGGGGAGGTCTCTGGCGAGACCTACCGTTCTTTAATTCACGCCATATATACCCTGGCTTCTCGTTGCGAGACGCGCACTCGCACCAACCTCGTCTTGCTTCCCAACGCGACTTCGTTTTGTTGGCATGTGTGTTTTCCTCCGACCGCATATAGTCTGCGTACGTCAAAGCGACTGCCGGCTGCGGTCCGTCACGGTGCGTAATGCTCGGGACAGTGACGCTGCGCTTTCTTTGACGGCTAGGATCAGTTTCTCCACCCGGTGCGTGTTGGCTTTCTCGCAGTAGTCGTGACAGTCTGTGAAGCAGTCCTATGTTTGGATAAGCGGGCAACCGACTTCCCTTCTTTCTTCACGCTTTCTCGAGACGCTTCTTCGCCAGCACTGTCGTTTTCAAAGCAGGTTGCGTAAAGTTTCCAGCGTGCTTAGGCGAGTGCGCGATGCATGGAAACAAACACCCCGCTGAACTTTTTGCTACTGTGAGACGTACTTGAGGAAAAGAAGCTTGTTTTGCCGAGCGTCAGGACAAGTTTGTCTGGCGTGCAGAATGTGGAGGTCACGCGTCCAGCTTGAAACGTTGAAGACATAATAAATAACGCGACGTTTCAGGTTATCTGCCTTATTTGACTCGGAGTTCTCGTTTATAACGGGCAGCGGGTAAACGTAGAATCGCTCCATTGCACAAGCACAGCACACAGATTGAGTGGCGCGCCAAAGATGCTTCTCTGCATGGCGCCTGCGCTTGTATAAGAAGGCGATTTGAAACGTTACTAGGCGTAAAGAACGCTTTTGAAACTGCGAAATCTTATCAATTCATTAAGTTTTCTGGAGTTTTAAGGCGATGAAATTTGGTTTATAGCCAACGAGAAGCCCGAGTATATTGAAAATAGACGAATAAGATTAAAAATTCGATGGTTACATGGTAAGAGTCTATAGCACATGCATACTTCACCGTCAGCTTAAGTTCACTTCAAGAAAGAAAAAAAAAATACATCATTCAAGCGACTCAGTGAGATCCCTCTTGCGGCTGCATATGGCGCGTAGATCGGTCTGACGCTTGCGATGTATGCAACTGCAATGCGGTTTGAAGAGAATTGCTGTTCAAACCACATTCATTCGAGTAATGCTTCAAGCGCATACTGTATGTATAGAGGGAGAAAAAACGGCGCTCGGGCACCTTTTTATTTTTCCCCGGCGGGCATTTCATGTAGTCGATCCGCTTTGTGGCTGCCTCCCACGTCGATATCGAATCTCTGCTCTGTTGGGTCGTGCCCGAGTCCCGCCGATCAGGGGCCGAATCACAGTGATTTCCCTCAGCGGCCGCCCGCGTCGTCAGCGACCGGGTCCGGCCCCCTCCCACCTCGTGCTCGGTCCCTCCTCGACGTTTCGCGTTTTATCGCGGTGGCCATTGTCAAGAGCGAGCATATGGGAAAGCTGCTCTCTATTTGCCTTTTCCTTTTTCGTTCGTATTCCTGTTACGAATGACTGGAACCTGTTCCTTTGTTTGATGTTTATCCATTGTTAGCGTCTTTGCTCCGGCTAGGTTTAGTTAAGGCATGGCTTTCAACCGTTTTTTAAAGTTCCGCAATGGTTTTCATGTGGCTGCTTGCGACTGCATAGTCCGAATCAAATGCAAATGTGTCGTTTGCATTTGATGCGAATGACAGAGTCGCTTCAAATGCAAACCATCCAGCATCAATGCGCGCCAAGATCTTCGGTACTATAGTTCGAAACGTAATTATTAATGACTGTAAGCAGGCCCCAAGCCGGGGGGGGGGGGGGAGCTGCCCCCCTCCCTAAATTTTGATGGAGCGGGGTGTTTTACCGAAAATAAATAATGAAATAGGTGTTTTTCTGAAATAGTCAAGGCCTTCAACAAGTGCCTCCCCCTACCCGAAAAGAATTCGTGGCATACGGGCCTGACTGTAAAATATAATTATCTTGCATGTGCTAATTGACTAAGCAACGTATAATGCGTGTTGTTTTAAACGTTACTCTGCGTGATTTTTGACGAAGATTGTTCGTAATATTAAACGTTGGAGATCGACTATAGGTGTGCGGCTTCTGCGGTTAAAGCTGACGCGGTAGTGTTGCAGTGCCGCCGTTGTAAGAACCTTCATTAAAAAAATAACCAATACCGACGTCGCTCGAGCGCAGACGCAGCTGCGTTCCAACGAGGCCGTGAGTCAATAAAAATATTCTCAACAGTTCTGAAGAGTGTGAGAACACGCTTATACACTTCGCCGTCGTTGATGTATCAGTGTTCAGGTTTGCATACATCTCTAAGTGATTGTTCAGTTTCCGTTCGCACTGTCTTGCATTCAATAAACGTGAGTACAACCGTTTCCTCATCTGACGCTTTTGTCGGCCTTTTGTTGGTAGTTCCACAGCACTTTTTCTGTCAATCTAAAAGTGATGAAAAGAAATCTGTTCGAGTAATGGCTTGGGAAACATGGTCAGACCACAGCAAGGTGGCACATTAGAGGCCTTCCGGGTTCTACGGAAGCGGTGTAGATAGCCGCATAGTTCGCCGCCTATCCGAACGCGCGCTTCTGCAGTATCCAGCAGCGTCGCACGACGCGTGAGCGAGATCCACGAAGCACACCTCGCTATCGGCTGCTGCAGCCTGGGCCGTTTTGTTCGCAGCCGGGGAGCTCCGAGATGCTCTCACAGCGGCCGACGGGAGAGAAACGGTGGTGAAATGAAGGGGTGTGCAGTGTGTGTGCGGGATGGGGCGGGCTTGGAAAGGCTTTCACGAGCTCTCTTCGTGCTTCTTGTCAGTCACGGCGTAAAAGGGGGACTCCCATCGACGACAGCAACGGCGGGAACGGGGAGGGTGCACCCAAGAAAGAGAACGCGGCAGGGAGGGAGGCCTCCCTGGTCGAAGATGAGAGCGTGATGATCGCTCCGAGGCCCGCGCTGTGTTTACACAACGCGTCACGCCGTGCCCTGGCCTCACGCCGATAGTGCCGACCCTCTCCAGGCGGCTGCGGCGGCGGTGGATCACGGCGGCCTGTGTATCTCGGCGATGCGTCGGTCTCTTGTGCGCGCAGTAGTATATTACCGCATTTGCACGAACCTAAGAGTATATGCCGCCCCCTCCTTTACTTTTGTTTTCACGTACATGACCGGTGATACCAAAGTGCGTGACGGCCGGTTCCATCCACCCGTACACAGGCCGAGAAAGATTTCACTGTGGAAGAAAGTCAGAACGGAAACTGTGCTAAAATTATTTCCAGTCTTGGGCAGTAACTAGTTACTGGTAACGCGTTACCGGTAACTAGTTACTTTTTTAGTAACTTGTAACTGTAACTAGTTACTTTTAAGTTAGAGGAACTTGTAACTGTAAAACTGTTACTTTTTTCGCAGTAACTGTAACGGAAAATACCGTTACAGTTACTTCTGTCTTTATGAAAAATTATCCAACCGCAACACTTTTTCGAACTTTCTTCTTTACCATATATCCTCTCCACCCCTCAACTTTCCAGAATAGGGCTCCCCTCGCAGTTTAGGAGAGGAGGTGACTAAGCGTATTATCTTCCCTGCAGTAGACCGAGGTTGGAGGTCTGTCATTAACGCAATATGTAAATCAATCGTGGTTCAACTGAACAGCCTGCTAAGTTCGCGTCCGTTTTTTTAAGCATATATATCCTTTTCTTCACTTGAGCATCTAGCTATGTTCTTGGTGTACAGGTGGAGGAGCATTAGGATGCCATGTTTATAGTCTCCCTCGTCTGAGGCTCCGAGCTAATCGTGTTTGACAGGTGGCTAGAAAACAGCAGAACGCGAAACGGCTAAGGCCAGAAATTCCGTGAACTAGCGAAGCGATATTTTAAAACTTCTTTGTAACTGGCTGTAAAATGTTTACTATGACTTAATGCAACAATTATTAACAAAATGACAGACGTTTCACCCCCAATGCAGGTGGCATCCTAAAATGTCCTTGTAAATGTCCAGTGGGGGGCCGCGGCTGTTTTTGCAAGCCGCGGCGAATGAACCACGATTCCAAGAGTTGCTTTTCCCCCACCCTCGTTCACAAACCGGCGTCGTCGCATTGTTTAAGTCAAAGCTATGACCTGTCATCCAGCAGTGCTCAACAAGCTCGGTCTTAGAACGCGTTGCATGGGTTGCTTCAGCGACATTCCGCTTGAGTTCTTTAGGCCTCGTTGATCATTTCCTGCCCGTTTCGCCGATCCCCGCATCGCACTTTTAGATACCGCCATGATCATCCGCAGGTGTGCAGTCTTAGGATTTCGTGAACACACGTTGTCATGTTCCAAGGTATAATAAACGGACTTAAAAACGGTTTGTATGCCCAGCGGACCGAAGCTCTCCGACAGAGCCTGACACACCTTAACATATGGAGCAGACACAATGGACGTCGTAACCACTCGTGATGCACTCCCCGCTGCTCTTCTCATGCGCTTCTGGGTATAGTTAATAAACGTCTTTGGATATACTGCCGTCGTTCCAGTACATCAACCACGTTTTCCACTTCAAGAGGCGTTCAAAGTGATTGCTGGTGTTGGGCCCCCTTTTATGTTTCCTTCGTCTAGGGTTTTACGACGTGCAACCCTTATTAAATAATTCTATAATTTGATTTGTGATCTATTATTTTATACAGTAACGGAAAAGTAACGACGTTACTTTTGCACAGTAACTGTAACTGTAACAGTTACTTTCGGAAACTCTGTAACTGTAACAGAGTTACTTTTTTGGCTTAGGTAACTGTAACTGTAACACTGTTACTTTTTACTGGTAACGTGCCCATGACTGATTATTTCACATATAGAGGAATTGGAAACCCCAATATAACGTGGCCAGGCGCAGGCCCGAGCCCGATCTCTCATCAATTTTACGCATCAAAGCTTTCAACTAGTTTCCTACGTCGATGCTGCCCAGTACGGGCGCACAGATTCATTTGTAGCTGCTGTAGCAGACCCTGATGGGAGAATTATTGATGCAGCTTCGGTAAAACACATCACGGTGTCTGCGGCTGAACAGGTTGCCATCGCGCTCGCCATGACCGACCCCTCGCGGCCTTACATCTATACCGACTCGAGATCAGCCATACTAGCCTTCGATCTGGTTTAATTTCGAAAGAGGCGCGGCCATAATTAGACACAGGCCACCTGATGCTTCGCATACTATCACATGTTCCCGGCGCACATGGGAAACAATGTACATCCCAGCAAACCAACCTGAATGAGCTAGTTCATGACCAAGCGCGAGGTCTCACATTCCGCGATGGTCCCGATGCGCTAGACAGTAGTACGGGTGTGAGCACGACCCGACCCATTGCTTTCTTTTCACGAAATCGTTAAGCACTATCAGCTTGGCGCAGGAAATTCCCCTCCCACACCCCACGCTCACGACCCCAGTCTTCTACGCTCAGAATGTTACAGACGGGATCATTCCCGTCGAGAGGTCAATGTAGCCACTTTGCTCCGGACATCGGCCCACACTGCATTGAGTGCAATGCGAGTATTTCTCGCTAGCACACATCTCTGGCAATATTCCGCGTTACGAAATGCGCCTTTTAATAACAAGAGGACTGGGAGGAGAGCGGCGATCCCCAGGAACAACTAAGGGCTGTCCAAAGGGCCCGCAACGGGCGGAGGACCATGGTCTTCCGTTCCCAACGTGGGCGCGGCCGCAACTACCGTTGTAGTTTCCTTGTTTGACCTTAATCAAGTTTTGTGACTGACGACTGAGGGGCTTTCTTTTACAATGTCTCCAAAGGGAGATGCAGCGTTATTCTTTTCTTTGCTTTATTCATGCCAGAGAGGGACACTACTCTGCCCCTTGTCATTTCTTCTGGGCGTGAGCTTCTTAGGAGCCAGAGCACAAGGCGTCATGCCGCTTGTGCTTGATATCTTCCCCACACCATGGCTCCTTATTTGTTGCTTGCAGTGTGGGCACCTTTCAGTGGCTGGTCAAGATATTCGGTTCATATCCGGCCTCCTAAATCACCGCAACTAGCATTGGAGAGAGCCCGATTCTTGGAAACAGTACATAATTTCTTCAGGGCAGACACTTCATCGGAACGTTCAGCTTTTCAGGCTGACAATTCTGGTTGTCGCGGCACTTTACCTGGCTGGTGTTGTAATTGTAGATCTGAAAAGCTGGTCACCCAAAGTTTACGCTTTGTGCTCCGACACCCCCATGTCTTGGTTTCGATGTACACGATACGCTATCTGGTACAAATAAGTGGCCCATGCCTTCAACATCTAGCAAGTACCACAGTAAAGCAGCGACATGCTTGCACACGCCACCTGCGCCAGCCGCACATGTGTACCTGCCGCTTTCGACTTTGCCGCCTGATGAGAGTACGCAGCTAGTCCAAGGTTCGACGAAAACTCGTCAGGCGAGGGGGATTCATTGGAAGAAATAAAACAGGCACTCGCCTTGTTCAAGGAAAAACAATCATATATTGACGTTTCGGGGCCGCTACAATGAAGAGCATGCAAGAGGGCGTAACTATTTATGGAATGGGTGGCGCAGAGTACGCAGCTAGTGTCGTATATCTTGGCTAGTGGAAAGGATGCTTGGACACTTGCTTTAACAAATGTACGGTCCTTGCCATAGTGCAAAAGCACAGATCCGACCTTGTCGGCTTTGAACATGCGATATACAGCAGAACAGTGCTTCTCGGCGCCATGGGCTCTTCATGCTGCTTGATGCTTTCTTCGCAAAATTTTGTAGGAAAACCTTTGAGTTTCTTGTCCATGGGCAGCTCGGAACCTGAAGTTCTTGTTGGGCAGTGAGCACCGGCCTGCATTGAACAGCACAAACATAGCAAATCAATGTTAAAATTAAAAAAAAAATCCGGCAGATCTCGCGTACCGTGGGAGTCGATGTTATGCGAAGCATGCGGCGGGTAGGTGACTGTGGCGTAACTTTTTTTTACTGAGCGACACGTTACAAAATGACGCTCAAGATATGTATAAATTTTAAACGCACACATATATATGTTGAAGAGCCGCATATGTGTATATATAGCCAGTTGTTTACGGTTGGGTAACGCTGCCAATGGCAACGTGGGTATTGCCAACACCAGAAGTGGTAAGCTGATATGTAGTGCTTATACGTGTCCCGAAAACGCACGCACGTTTCACCAACGTTACTAGAACAAACTCAGTTTAAAAGCTCCGCCGGAGAGGCGGTCCGCGTGGCGGTCGTGAGAACTAGCGGCGCTGCAGTCACGTCTAGCTCCCGCGGCTGGCGCTTGTTGTGATCTGCGCCGCCGATGTACGAGCGCACGTGGGTTACAGCGTCGTCCGCGCTTTGTTAGCTCGTCATTATTGCGACTGTTCTTGACCAGGCTTAGCGTATTGTACGAAGACACGTGCATGATGTACGAAGCGTAACGAGGGCGAACAGATTCACAGTGCGGTATGCCGACTTGCTTTGCGCCGGGCTGCAAGAGCGGCTACCGCAACGACGACTCCGCTTCATGACACTTCTTCGGACCTCCAAAAGGTCCTACGCCATTCAAGCTTCGCAACGCAAAGATAGAAAGCTTACTGCAAAATGCAAGGTCTGTGACGTTCATTTTGTGAGTGACGACATTGTAAAGCACTATCGTCGTGTCGTTGCGGGACAAGAAGTTTTGATCCCACGTGGAAAGTGGGAACTCGCGCCCGGTGCCGTGCCGCGCTTGTTCCCAGCACTTCCACACCGGATTTCAAAGCCAAAATGTTCGGGGTTTAGGCGCAAATCCTCCCCCCCCCCCCAAAAAAAAAAAAAGAACGCACGGCATCCCGCGAAAGCCCAGTGCCCAGTTTGGAGGAGCCGCCAGAAATGGAACAGCAAAACGAAAGGCAGGCGATTACCTATGTACGCTACCGAGACTGATAGTTGCATCACACTGACATTCTATCAGTTGTCAGCTGTCGCTATGCCTTCAAAGCAGTAGATTTTCGAGAGATTTTACGACGAGGTATCGAACAAGATGTGCGGAATATTTTACACTCGCCGGCTCGGGAACGGGCTGCTCAGCGCAAAAATTTGACATGGTACACAAAAAAAAGACGAGGACCAGCGCTGGTCCTCGTCTTTTCTATGAGTGCCGTGTCAAATTTTTTGCGCTGAGCAGTTTAATAATGGAGTACCAACTAGCCCAATCCCACACTTTGCTTCGGGACGGAGACTTACTTGTGCAAAAGGATAGTTGTAGTTGACGAGCAGTTTAACTGCGTAGTGAACGGCTACAGCACGAAACGCAAACCGCTGTCGTACAGTGTAAGAAGTGCTGCGGGCATGGAACATCTGCTCGGTGAAGTTGAAAACTGAAGTGAATATGACGACTCTTCTAGCGACCGAGTATGCGCGAATAACTGCTCGGTGCTCACAGCACGGCCGATCTGTTCGAATTGTTTAAGGCACCGTAGAATGATGCGACGCAGAAAGATGAGACACCGAAAATAAAACTATCCGCTGAAAAAAATGCTCAGAGACGACATCTATTCGACGTAATCGCACACTGAGATTTCATTTACCGAGTTCTCGTAAAATTTCCGATTTTGGTCAGTATCCCTTTAACCGTCGCGAAAACGTGTCTTACAAACATTGCAAAGCATTGGTGATTGCAGAAGGGTTTCTTGAAGGCCAGTTGGTACATGATGCTGAGGGGAACAGCGCAAAAACGGGACGGAGAAACGTGTCGTGTGTTCAATCTTTCTTCGTCCCGTTTTTTGCGCTGTTCCCTCAGCATTGGTGATGTTTTCGAGAAAGTTTTTTCAATAAATTGTAGAAACATGGGTACGGTTCTTTAGAACGTTTCTGTATCTCGAGTAAGTACGCTTCTTTGTACACTATAAGGCTTTCACAAACGTGTTGGGTGTTCTTGGTCTAGATAAGACGGCAGCGGCTAAAATTGTGGTGGTAGTTATAAAAATTACACTGAAAACCCTCATTCGCTTAGAAACTGCTAGGCTTGGAAGTTAAGCGCAATGTAGACAGCTCAAATATAGTCGCAGGGTCGTGACGTCCGACGAAGGCAGCAGTCGGCAGGTCCGAGATGAAACTATTTATTTGGCCGAACTTGTGGCCGGGAAACTGAAAGTCAAACTACAGCAATACACTGATAGCGGAGAACACAGCGTCGACAGTCGATCAACTGACAAGCGGTCAAGCGCGTCGGCTTTTATACAGGCGCTATCGAACTTTCCAGCGATATCGCTGGTCAAGTTGCCGCGCAGTTGCTCGCGGCAACTGCGCGGCGGACCGCAGCGTGGCAGCAGACGACGCGCCGATAGTGGCGCAAGACGGAACTGCAGCGCCGCTAGTTCTCGCGACCGCCGTTCGGACCACCCTCCTCCGCTGGCGGAGATACGGAGCTTTGAAACTGAGTTTGTTCTAGTAACGTTGCGTTTCACGAACCCGTGTGCACGTGTACAACAAGTTCTTCACAGGTCTTCACCGTGATCAGTGAGCACCAGCAGCTGGTCATGACTTGTTATAGGATCCGGTCGTGATCGTGGTGACGAGGGGTCCATGTGTAGTGAAGTATGTGGTATAGTAGAGCTTTTGGAATTCGTGGATGCCTCGGTTATTTCGTCGACAATTTCTGTCGACCGAGCCGGCGACATGTCGGAACCTGAAGACACCCTTCGCGTTGGTGAGGTATAGGCCGTCGAGGCTGGTAGGCAAATAGTGCTACGTAGACCAACATCAGTGGATGGTGTTTGTCGTATTTGTAGACTACCTGGGCGTATGTGGCCTACGTAGCCTAGTCTAGGAAGCGGCTGTCCATCAATCTGGCATCATCCTCGGTCAGCATGAGGTCATCGCCCAGCCTCATAAGAAATGAAGAGGACACTGCGTCGTTCTGGTGGACGAAGTGCACTTTACGTTGCGGTGATGTCGATATCATATGTAACTTTCGTTAATGTATTCCTCTAGGGTCGAGCAATGCGTCAATATAGCTTGCTGAATCATAGGAATACTAACGTAATGTTTATTAGAGTGCTATAAAAGCGGAGCCAACACTGGAACTACAGACGTTAATCTGATATGACGCCTGTATCGTAGGAGTACACATCGTAGGAGCATCATGTAGTGTTTATTGCTTTCTTGTAAAATTAGATAGCCAGCACCCCAACCACAATTGACGTTGCACCGATATTACGCCTGCGTAGGCCTGTTTTTCCAAAGCAGTTTATAGACCTGGTGTGGCTCAGTGGTAGGATACCTGACTGCCACACAGAATGCTTGGGTCGATTCCTGCTGGGATCCTAATTTTCATTCTCTCCATTCGGCAAGTCAACGCTGCCGATGTTGGTTTTTCTTAACGCTCTCGCATTTAAGTTACCAATGTCTGTTCTCGCCGTTCCCGGGTAGATATAAACTGTCAATCACCTGTGGCGCATACCCGTACACCGCGGCCCGTGGTAAACGGGTATGTGCCACAGGTGCTCAGTGGAAAGGGTTTGACGATGTACGCGACAGGATTTTAACGTTATTCATGTCATGACCAGGTGATCATATTCGTCAAATCCTCTTACCCTCCCATGCAAATTTTGGTCTACACCAATTTAAGGAGGCGATCATGAGAGCACCCAGACGTAGGCGGCTAGATAGAGAGATAGATAGATAGATACGTAGATAGAAACGCTCAAAGTGCCAGAGGTTCGCTAAAAAATGCTTCGCATTTAAAACATGGTAGATGTAAAACTATTACTTGAACACCTAGAACAATCTGTCATAGGCACACTTAGTCCTGCTAAAAGGCAGTAGAGTTGTCTATTTTAATGTACACAGAACAGTTTCAAATGCACCACTGATTCTTTTTGCTTGCATTCCTCTTATTCAAGAATGCAGTGACAGAACTGTTGCAATAAACTACTCCTGGAATGTTTTGTTTTGTAACTTGTGTGTTGTGCTCTAAAATAAAACATTGCTCAGCCCTCGCTCAACTATATCACTGTGTTTTGTTAGAGTTGATGACATTTCCAATCATCAGAAAAGCATTGCTTTGATGTACACACGAGGTTATGATTCATTTTCTACGCTTTCATATATCACATGTGTCTTGCCTTTAGGTAATATGAATAATTTTTGCACCATTTTTGTAGCAATATAAGTCAGCCCACTTGAATAGCAAAAACAAAGTTGTACACGACGCAGCCGTTGCATGAAAAATAATACATCAGAGAAGAGGATGGGCATACAAATACGTACACAGCGGAAAACAACGAGATGACACAAACGCTGACTAACCAGCTCAAGTTTCTGACATTCATAAAAATAGAAAAGCACAATTACAAAAGTCTTGGAAGCCTATGCTAATCATAGCGTACAGTTTATTTTCCTTGGCACATGAATTTGTACGCCTCACAAATAAACTTGTCATATTATATCATGGATTATTACTTGTTCGTGGCCACGAGTGGAAAACAGCGCTTAAAATATGGGACAAGGAAGGACACAAGACCACAGATACATGGTGTTGCGTCTTTTCTTATCCTGGCTTTTAAGCACTGTTTTTTTCCACTCGTAATAACACACAAGCCCCCACAATGAGTTTTAAACACACTGTCAGTTCATAATAGTGCAGACTGCATCATATTATTTTTCTCAGTATTAATAACCTTTTAGAAATAGCAAATCCGATCACTGTGACTAGGAAAATGTCCAGTTACAGCACACTCGAGGCGCCACATGCCCATGCTGTTCGCAGGATGAGCGGCTTTAAATAGATGCTCAGGTCATTCTGCTCCCGAAATTGTTCTTTAATACAGAACCTAGCTATGAAAAGTTTCGGATAGGATCAGAGAGTGAGCTGACTGCATTTCAGTGTGTGCTAGCTTTGGGCATGTTGAAACATGTCTGAACGTATCTATGCAAAATTATGGCGATCAGTGCGGTTCCCGTAGTCGCTGCTCTTCGATAACTGCTGTCGTACAGTTTTTTCTAAAACGCCACGCTGAGCAGATATAACTGCAGCCGGCATATACATTAGCAGCTCAAAATCTTGCGTGTTCGTCAATTGCTGTAAGTTCAACATTAACTCATAATATCTGCTCTTAAATAACACTGTTTGACCTGCGAACCATACGAAAGCGCCGAGGTGCGTCACCCGATTATAAACGCAACATATTGCCATGCTACCCCGGGCGGTGCAGCCGGCTGTTTACAGCCTGGACGAAGCTCCAGTTTTCTAGCTTTTTTTTTAAATGAACACTCAGCACTTCTTCACTGATGTCATTGCTGCAGCACACGCGATGCAGTTGATCAGTTATTCTGAAGATGCGACCCTGAAAATGTTCGAGAGAAAAGCAGAGCAGTCACGTTGAGCGTAGGCCTGTTTTGTGCATGTACGTCCGTTTTGGACGCGCAAATATAAGTGATACGTACGTTTTACGATGCGGATAAACAGGCTACGTCGACAGAATGCATTCACAAACTCGTATTCTTTTTTCGCTTCGTAGCTTCGATCACACAGCTGTCCACTGCGTCGGGCGCTTGCTAACCCGAGCTCGCCTCCACCGGTGTACCCATATTTACCATGCTGCACTACGCGCTCGCAGTGGCTTCTGGGATAGCTTGAAAAAGGTCTATTGTATCCCTGCTGTTCGCGACTGCGTGGTGGAAATGCGGGCCTTGTAGTGGCCGTATGGACGCGGTGCAGGCTCGCCTACAAATCCCCACGCGTCCGGTCACCATGCATTTTCCATAGGCATATTTCGATAGAAAGAACGTGAAATGTTTTTGCTGAGAACCCGCGGTTTGTGCACAGGAGCACCCCGCCCATATAATGGATATTGCTGCTCTTAACCATCGTGAACGGAAACGCAAAAAAAAGCCCCTCTACCCGCACGGCAGGTGTTGGCAGGGCTGGCGCTAGCCACGTGAAAGCGTGGCACCGTCTGCTAATTAAGCCTCCTCACGGAGAATTATCAGACTGTTCTCTCTATTCGCTGTGCGGTGCTACCGTCTACGGACAATGTTCACATGTCTAAAAATAAGTTCAGTTGTGAGTCAGCGCTGTTGTCGTCCCTTGTTCGTCCCTGTTACAGCAGCAAACCTCCTTTTTGTTACTCTGAAACCCCTTCACCTTTCCAGCAATTCCATTACTCCTTGGAGAGGGCACGAAGCATATACACACGATAGCCAAGGAAATCAGTTCCAGCCTTGAAGAAGACAAGTCCACTTGTCGAAACGTTGGCTCGAGCACCCACCCCCTGTTTACGGATTTTTTCATCGCAGCTTCCATCTTCCACTTCCTGCCGTTTTTTGGATTACTCCTAAAAAGTAAAATAAGTAGAAGAGATTCCCGAGTTAAAAGAGGAACTACTACTGGGCATGGTTGTAGTTCATAATTGCAGGGGTTTTGCAGCGCGCGAACATAGGAATAAAGGACAGAGTAGACAGAAAGAGCGCTGACTTCCAACTGACTTTATTTTGCAAAGTGGCAAAATATATGCGAGGGAAAGGCAGATAAAAAGCAAACATACAGCCTAATCAAAGCCACTGTAATCGAAAGCACGTGGAACGGATCCACCATTGCCCTAACGCCCGGCCAAGTATTCACGTTCTAACTGTGATAATGAAACTGATGGGGAGATTACGCAGTTTTCACCTAGTGAGTGAATTATTTCTGCTTCGATGATCTCGCGGGTTAACTGATCCCTGTGCCTTGCCTTTATCGCGCATCGATCGAAGAGGGGATTGCAACCGCAATCCCGGCAATGGATGCCAAGGTGCCCTTGTATCACATTATGTACATTATTTCGGTGCTCTCGCAGGCGGTCGTTCACGCACTTGCCGGTTTGGCCGACGTAAGCCTTGCCACATGTCAGTGGGATCGAGTAGACGACTCGCACTGCGCATGGGACATAGCGTGACCTGTGCGCTACAGTGCACGGGGCAGAGTATGCGCGAGGTGTGTTGACCTGCTTGCATAGTCTCTGCAATTTTTCCGGTGCAGAAAATTCTTATGCAGAAAATTCCGGTGCAGATTATTCCTATGTTCGCGCGCTGCAAAACCCTGCAATTATGAACACTAACCAACTAGCCCAGGCCTCCACACTTATAAACGGTTGTAGTGTCAGAGATTTTCTTTATTAACGGAAAAAAGAACCACATCCTTTCTGTGCTGCGGCGTGGGAGTAGAGCTGGTGGCGTCGTTGCTCGAAAGGACGTTTTTGAAGCGTCACGCTTATTTACAACAGCTCCGCAAATAATTACGGCCGCAATCTTTAAACAGGTGCAATGACGAATTATTCACGCTGTGTGCGAGAAAATGCCGCTTTTCGTTTAAAAAGTAGATGCGAGATCTGCTTTCAAGCAAAAGAACTATCCCGAAAGCAGCACTTGCGTGCTTCGATCGCTGTCTTGTGTCAGTACTTGTCTTAAATCAAGCACTTAATTTTGTCGTGTGTCACTGTGAGTGGACGCCTTTCTGGAAGACGTCCCTTTACCCATTGAAGGAGACAAAGACGTCGAAAAATATCTGTGAGGTCCATTCAAACAGATCAAAACTCAACGTAGTATCATGCCATGATAATTTGTCATCATGCACCAGGACGAAATAAATTAAGCCCTGTTTCAGCACAACATATTGTTTTATTGACTTGCTAATAGTGGACACTCAGAAATGCAGTGGAGTGGATTATATAAGTGACATTATCATGACAACCGCAGAATCCCGACCAAGTTCCCCTACCCGTGCAAGCGCCCCCTCCCTTCTTCAGGAGACTTGAAATATGCGTCCCCTTCTCCCCTCGCACCATTTTCACTGTTTCATTCATTGTTTTTATTAGCCCGACAAGGGCGACTGAAAACAGCGAATGCATGCGCATTAAATAAAGCATTGCATTAGAATCACGGGTGTGCATTCGTTATTTTTAGCGGCTCGTCTGCAGCCATATTGAGTTTTAATCCATGACCGAGCAAGACCCCCCCACCTACTAATGTCGGATTACGCTTTCTTCTTTCTTTTCTTTATTCAATACTGCGGACATTATACAGGTCCAAGCAGGGTGAGGGCAAGAACAAGAAACAAAGCAAACATAATCATAATTAATAGCGTTTGAAACATTGACAATGTGACAGAGGGCAACAAAGAAATATTCGAGTCAGTTACAGTTCGAGGGAAAAAAAGAAAATTTGAATAAATCTGTTCGCGTAAAATATGGTGTCATTGAATTAGGATGATGGTGGCGAGTACGTCTTGATGTTGAAGATGAAAGATAGGGTGAAGGGGTAATTGCTAGTTTCCGATTGCAAAGAATCGGAAACTAGCAAGTAGTGGAGAGGGGGGGTTCTTGCTCGGGATTTTATGGTACACTAATAAAAACCAGGACGTAAACTAAGTAAAACTTGTTGTTGTGCTAGTTGGTACATACTTACTGAAATACAATAGATACGCGTACCATCGCGGAAGAATTTTCTGTTCTGTCTTAAAATTCTTCCTAGATGGTACGCGTCTTTTTTGTATGTCAGTAAGACGTAAACTAAGTTCACCTGTTCTCCTTCAACTAGTTGCACCAGCTCACGATGAACTGCCACGCGCACCGCACACAGCGAGCCAGCAGCGCGACTCTACCCGCAGCGGCCAACACTCGTCGGCCAGTAACCGGAAATGAATCCACGAGACCTCTCTACATGCCTCTGGATAAAAACATAGAGGCCGGTGGGCACCCGGAGAGGAAGCTGAAGGCGAGGAGGTTGCGACGCTTGCGAGCCATGGAGGAAGGAATACTAAGGAGAGGCCCTATCGTATTTCAATGCATTGCGAAAAGTGTGGCGGAAGTGACGTCAGATTTATGGGGCAAACAAACCGGTATGGGGCAAACAAAACAGCAGACGCCCCGCGGCATGCCCTCCGCGGTGATTAGCTTCTGCGCAGATTTGTAGTCCCGGCGTAAACTTAGCGCGTATTGTGCGGTTCGCACGCAGTAAAATGTTGCAAGCAGACGTTTACCAGGCTGTTCGTGCGTGGCAGGCCCGAGCGCTGCGTGCTGAAATTCTTCGTGGAGCGTTTTTGTGCAACAGTACACAATACCGGTACGTGCCGTGATCAAAAACGTTCAGCCCCTGCATCATCGTATTCGAACTCACCTAGCAGTGACTTACGCGTTCTGCTGGGCGTTAGGCCTTCCCTTTCTCGTAGCCCGATATCCCGATCTGTTGCAGGATTAGCGGTTCTTTGTTCGCTATTCGGCGCAACACCAACCTATAGTTGACGTAACTTCACGTCAAAAAGAGGGCACCGCTGTATTGTATACGCGATCGTGCACGTAAAGTTTGTAATTCTAGTACGCACACAACAACAAGCACGCAGTGAGCGCACGCCGCACAATACATACATCACGTAGTCCGATAACAACAACATAAGTTTATAGCCCTTTCGTAGAACGACACAGCCTCTAAAAACGTACGATGCCTTTGGCGCATGTTATGTACGGCGCGTCAGACGCCAAAATAAATGTTCACGTGTGTTCTGAGTTGACATAATGAGTAAGAGGCAACAGAGCGCATGTCAGAGAGCTTCGCATGCAAATACCATGCATTAGTGATGAGCAATGATGCGAACGTGTACACATGAAAAGTGACACCCGGTACTTTCCGCAGTGCACGCGATTTGCACCGGGTATACGCAACCATATGCAACAGCTGGGCATTGCGTAGCTTTCCTAAAGAACACACACAAGGAGCAGCATGCGTGAATCGACTGCGCCGCGGCGCCGCTTGCACGGCGAAAAAAAAAAAAAAGGCTCGAATCGCGCATGCGCTTGCAAACGACACGGCGGAAATCGCGAAATGTTTCGAGGCTCCTTCGCTAGGAGGTGATGCGGGCGTTGGCGATGTGGAGGCTTCACGAATGTGACGTCAGGGCCTCTCCTTATTTTTCCATGGAGGAAGGAAAAACTAAGGAGAGGCCCTATCGTATCCCAATGCATTGCGAAAAGTGTGGCGGAAGTGACATCAGATTTATGGGGCAAACAAACCGGTATGGGGCAAACAAAACAGCAGACGCCCCGCGGCGTGCTCTCCGCGGTGGTTCGCTTCTGCTCAGATTTGTAGTCCCGGCGTAAACTTAGCGCGTATTGTGCGGTTCGCACGTAGTAAAACGTTGCAAGCAGACGTTTACCAGGCTGTTCGTGCGTGACAGGCCCGAGCACTGCGTGCTGAAATTCTTCGTGGGGCGTTTTTGTGCAGCAGTACAGAAAGTACCGGTACGTGCCGTAATCAAAAAAGTCACAGTTTCGCCGCAAGGGCGAAGCAATGAATGCGATAGCAAGAAATTAATGCTATACGAAGTGAGGCTCGCCAATGGATACTCTCAGTTTGAACAGCGTTCCTGTTGCAAAGGCGGCCGAAGCAGCGAAGGAAACTAGCGTGCTTCAACTGTCGAGCTGTGACACTTGATAGTTCGCGCTCATCTTCTGTTTGTTCGTTTAGCGGCGTCCCTTCAGCTCGAGTGACTTTCGTACGCTCGGTAACATGAGCGCGGACATCACGGTGAAAGCGTGAAACATTCCTCTTCCCCTCACCGCGAGAAAACCGCGCGAGCAGACAACGGAAGGGCAATGTTCTCGCTGCGCAAATATAAGAAGCGAGCGAGCTCGACGACGACTTTTAAATGCGCCCGTCGCGCTGCTAGCGCCATCTCGCTGGTAATGAAGAAAGCTTATTATCGCCTGCCGTCTGTGAGTCCGTCCAGCGGTAAAGGGTATGTATATAACGCTCGCCGTTAGGTACGTGGAGGATCTGCGTTTCGTGGCGTAGTGGATAGCGCCACTCGCTGCGGAACAAGAGGTCCCTGGTTCGATTCCGCGCTTCGGAAGCATTTTTCTGAATTATTTTTCTTTGGGGCTTTTATATATATATATATACATACTTATACATATACGGTGCATGACGGCGAAGGCGACGGCAAAATCCAGCCGAGACTGTCCATATAATTGCTGTCGCAATAAAACATTCAGCCCCTACATCACCGTATGCGAACTCACCTAGCTGTGACTTACGCGTTCTGCTGGGCGTTAGATGTTTCTTTTCCTTTCTCGTAGCCCGATTTCCCGATCTATTGCCCGATTAGCGGTTCGTTGCTCGTGTATATGGAATGAGTGCAGTGGCTATTCGGCGCAACGCCAACCTATAGTTGACGTAACTTCACGTCGAAAAGAGGACCCCGTTGTGTTGTATAGGCGATCGTGCACGTAAAGTTTGTAATTCCAGTGCGCACACAACACAAGCACGCAGCGAGCGCACACCGCACAATACATACATCACGTAGTCCGATAATAACAACAAAAGTTTATTGCCCTTTCGTTGAACGACACAGCCTCTAAAACGTACGATGCCTTCAGCGCATGTTATGTACGGCGCGTCAGACGCCAAAAACAAAAGTTCACATGAGTTCTGAGTTGACAGAATGAGTAGCAACAGAGCGCACATCCGAGAGCTTCGCACGCAAATACCGTGCCTTAGTGATCAGCAATGAAGCGAACGTATACGTACACATGAAAAGTGACTGTCCGCAGTGCACGCGATTTGCACCGGGTATACGCAACAGCTGGGCATTGCGTAGCTTTCCTAAAGAACACACACAAAGAGCAGCATGCGTGAATCGACTACACCGCTTGCACGGCGAAAAACAAACAAACAAAACAAAAAGGCTGCAAAGTTTCGCGATGCGCGCATGCGCTTGCAAACGTCGCAACGGAAATCGCGAAATGTTTCGCTGCGCCTTCGCTAGGAGGCGATGCGGGTGTTTGCGATGTGGTGGCTTCACGAATGTGACGTCAGGGCCTCTCCTTAGTATTGGCCTCGAGGAGTTACGGAGTCGCCCTCTATCGGACGCGCCTCGATTGCGCGCTAGGCAGGATGCCGCCGGCGCGCTCCCCATAGGTTTTGCTGTCGGCGCTCTACAAAAACACCTCGCGGGAGCCCTCCAGGGCATTTCTGTAAGTACTTTCGAAATGAACTGTGTTCTTTACTGTCAAGATAATCATTTTCGACGAACTGAAAGCACAAGATAGTCTACAGTCGCTGTCTCTTTACAGAAAACCGAGCACCCGCTTCACGCTGTACCGCGTTGGAGACCCCTGAACCGGCTTCTTACGTGAAAGGTAGTCACTCGCTGAGTGCAAACTATGTGAAATATCTCGTTAGAGTAGACTGCCTGTATAACCAAACGGAGCATAACAGAAAGAAGCCTCAAGCCAGCGATCGCACGGGTTCGCGACGACCGACGGTGCCTCTACATGTATGAGCGTCTGCATGTATGTTCGTACTGATGGTTTCGCTTTTGCTACGAGCGCGTTTTGACACCGCGCTGTGAACTTTAGGCCGCAAAACATGAGAATTTGTGAGTAAACAAACAACTACTGTTGCGCGGACGCTATCAGAGCAATTCAAAAACAATTTCCTTACAACTGCGGCTTCGGTGCGCATGGCAACTTTGTGATCTACCGTCCCGACGATTCAGTGTTTTTTTTTTTCTTTTTCGGTCTAGATTCGGGTACGTTTCAATGTCATTTGACAAGTTGTCTCGCACTGCGTTTTGATCGGTCTTCTCAGCGGGCAAATGCCGCAGCTTCTGTTTCTTTATTCAGCACATTCGTTTCGTTTGGTGCTCACACAAAACGTGAGCAAATGCGACGCCTTTTTTTAATGCTCCTTATTATCGTTCCATTTGCATTCCAGTGAACTTGCCGCTCTCTGTGATCAACAAATTCATAGACCAAAGCTTCACCACTTCGAGATTGCTGGTGGAAGTAGAACCAGTCTACGAGACCGAGCATGTAGCAGCATGCGACGCCTAGGAAAAGAAAGAAAATACAGTAACGCGGGAGAATCAATACATCGACTGACAAGAAGAAGATGGCTTTCGCCTTCCAGTCATCTTTAGCGAATGCATAAGGGACCCTGCGCGTTTTTTAATTCAACGTATCTAAACAATGACTTGCGCATCTGCAGCCGATTTTGTGGACGCTGAGCACGGGGCCGACGATCAAGAGGTCGCTTTGGAGGGTTCTAAGATGGCATCGCACGTGGTAAAAGGTAGCGCTTTTACCATCCTGTGGCAGATAAGCATCATTTGCCGGCGGGAAGCGCGCGCGAGCCATCGTCTCAGTGCGCGCTGTCTGCTACTCACCGAACATCGCAGGCCCGACGCAGTAACAAAAGTCTTCGTCGCGGAAGTGCTTGTCGCACACAAGACTCGTAGCGGATGGCTACTTACCGGTTCTTAGCTTTACAACCCATGCTTCACGCTGTTTCTTGTCCCGCGGTTACCACTGCAGGCTGACACTGGGCTCCTTTGCGTAAGCGCGGCGCTGCGGCACCGAGCGGTAGAGCACCATGTTCGTCGCCTTCGGAGGCAGCCACTCTATTAAAATGGTTTCAATTGAGTAGAAAATGAGAGAAAACTTCCGAATTTGAACAGACCGCTGTGCATGTGGAACTTGAAACTCGTTTTCAAAGCACGCGGCAGTGCGCCACAAGCAGCCGACGCGGCCGCGGAGACCACGTGATCCTGCCAAGTACGTCACGCCGACGGTGGCGCCGGCGTTTCCAGTGGTGGGCCTCGAGGCCAATTCCTTCCTCCATGTATTTTTCCTTCCTCCATGTTGCGAGCAACATGCGAGCAAAAAGGAAGGGCAGTTGTTTTCTTTCATCGCCAATAGATGGCGTGAAAGCCGCAGTCAGAAAGCCAGCGTACTTCTCTCAGGGAACGCGAACTCAAACGGAGCGGTTCATTCGGTTCAACCAACGGTTCAGCATGGCTCACTGAGCGAGAGTTAATTACCGCTGAGTAAGCGAGAGAGAACCGCCACCGCCGCGGCTCAGTGAGCGAAAGAGAACCGTCGCCGCCGTCGCTCAGTTGGCTCACTCGGCTCAGTGAGCGGTCTCCCAAAGAACCGCCGCTTACTGTTACTGAACCGCGGATCACTCGTTCCTTTAAAAGGGCCGCTCAAAAGATCTGGCTCGCTCCTGAGCGACCCATCTCAGATTTGGCTTCATGCAATCCGAGTGCTCGCTGCGGGCATTTCCGCGGCCGCTCTGTATCTCCCAGTGAAAAACGCCAATAGATTATTGGGTCCAAGCGCTGCCTGTCGGCGCAATGCGGTCGGCCGCGATGACACGGCGACGCCATTGGCTGGAAGGGGGTCCTTCGACGGCCAAAAGCCGCTTTTTTCTTGACTTGTAACCGAGTATAGACTTGTGGAGCGAGTGATCGTTCAAGGCAAAAGGCGCACCATTCTGGACTGCCGGCAGCGTTTTTTCGTTCATGGCATCCATTGAAGGCTGGTTGGTTGGTTGATCCTTAGTAAACTGTCGCAACCCCGCCGCTGGGGATCCGAGCCGAATAATTTCCGAGCCGATTAATTAGTTCAGCAAACAGTATAGACCTGTTCCACCGGAAATACGTCACAAATAGGCGGTGGCGCTGTCGTCGGGCTTTTAGTTTCGCGCGGTAGGCAAAAGACGCTGTGCCTGTCGCAGTTGCGCGTGTTTTTGCTGGCGCGTGCGCTGTTTGTAGTCGTGCAAAGGAGAAAAAACTGTGTACCGACGAGCAGTGTCACGGTTATTCGCGCAGGAAGGTGCAATAAAGGTGCAATAAGTTATTTTTTTTGTTGGCCAATAGCTGTTTACGAAGACCGTCGCAAGAAATTAGCCCCAGCTGTAAAACGCGAGAACTTGTCTCCGACGCCGGTTCATTGGTTATGTTTTCGTGCGGCTTACCCAGCACAAGGAATTCGCTTTGTCAATCACTTGTCATTGTAATGTGACGCACCGCATTTTATGGCATAAGCCTTGTGTTGAGGCATAGCGAGCACGTTTACCTCAAAGCACGTAGATGTTGGGGATAGCATCGTCATGCGCGGATAACCCTGGCACACTGCAGCGCAAAAAAACACACAACGGACGGAACACGAACGACGACGAGGAGCGCTAGTACTAGAAATGAACTTGATTAAAGTGTCGAGTTGGGCTTGTTGCTACATAATTCTGGCGCACTGCAGCACAAAAAACACACAACGGACGGAACACGAACGACGAAGACGAGCGCTGAGTACTCGCAATGAACTTGATTAAAGTGTCGAGTTGGGCTTGTTGCTACATAATTCTGGCACACTGCAGCGCAAAAAACACACAACGGACGGAACACGAACGACGAAGACGAGCGCTGAGTACTCGCAATGAACATGATTAAAGTGTCGAGTTGGGCTTGCTGGTAGATAATTCTGGCGCACTGCAGCGCAAAAAACACACAACGGACGGAACACGAACGACGAAGACGAGCGCTGAGTACTTGCAATGAACTTGATTAAACTGTCGAGTTGGGCTTGTTGCTACATAATTCTGGCGCACTGCAGCACAAAAAACACACAACGGACGGAACACGAACGACGAAGACGAGCGCTGAGTACTCGCAATGAACTTGATTAAAGTGTCGAGTTGGGCTTGTTGCTACATAATTCTGGCACACTGCAGCACAAAAAACACACAACGGACGGAACACGAACGACGAAGACGAGCGCTGAGTACTCGCAATGAACATGATTAAAGTGTCGAGTTGGGCTTGTTGGTAGATAATTCTGGCGCACTGCAGCGCAAAAAACACACAACGGACGGAACACGAACGACGAAGACGAGCGCTGAGTACTTGCAATGAACTTGATTAAACTGTCGAGTTGGGCTTGTTGCTACATAATTCTGGCGCACTGCAGCGCAAAAAACACGCAACGGACGGAACACGAACGACGAAGACGAGCGCTGAGTACTCGCAATGAGCTTGATTAAAGTGTCGAGTTGGGCTTGTTGGTAGATAATTCTGGCGCACTGCAGCGCAAAAAACACACAACGGACGGAACACGAACGACGAAGACGAGCGCTGAGTACTCGCAATGAGCTTGATTAAAGTGTCGAGTTGGGCTTGTTGGTAGATAATTCTGGCACACTGCAGCGCAGAAAACACACAACGGACGGAACACGAACGACGAAGACGAGCGCTGAGTACTCGCAATGAGCTTGATTAAAGTGTCGAGTTGGGCTTGTTGGTAGATAATTCTGGCGCACTGCAGCGCAAAAAACACACAACGGACGGAACACGAACGACGAAGACGAGCGCTGAGTACTCGCAATGAGCTTGATTAAAGTGTCGAGTTGGGCTTGTTGGTAGATAATTCTGGCGCACTGCAGCGCAAAAAACACGCAACGGACGGAACACGAACGACGAAGACGAGCGCTGAGTACTCGCAATGAGCTTGATTAAAGTGTCGAGTTGGGCTTGTTGGTATATAATTCTGGCACACTGCAGCGCAGAAAACACACAACGGACGGAACACGAACGACGACGCACTCGACGCACTCTTCACGGTTGCAGTTAACTTCCATTTGGCTCTCCCGCACGCCTTGCTGTTAGTGCCTGCAGTTGACTGCTGCCACCAAGGGAGTCAAAGACGAGAACTTTCATCTGCTGGTACCTTAAGGAAACGACCCCTCCGACATCATTTGATACAGACGTTTAATGCGGTTCTCTTCCTCCGCTCTTACAGTCTATGTACGCATAGTTTTATAGCATTGTCTAACACGAAACACTGTTACAGCCCAATCGGGACGCAGAAGTGTCTCTCTCTTGAGCGTTCGGTTGGCTACCGTGGAATATGTCCGGCCCAGATTCCTCTTAGCCTTGATGTACCATCACCTCTCCCACATCCATGGTTCGCTGCCACCGCTCAAAGCCCTTTCACCTCGGACCTTGGAATTCTCGGCGTCAGGTGCCGACCGGTCGTGAGAAAGTGCCTCAGAGCCTGTGCCCACAGCGCGGGGCTGACAAGTCATCAGCACAAATGCCTCGTCCATCAATGCCGCCGCTGTCACTGGGTTTCGATGTCCCACAGGATGCTGCAGGTGCCCCTTCAGACCTTGCGGCTGCTACTCGGTGCCAGTGTCCGGAAGGCGCCGTCCTTGGGCTTTGTGGGTCTGTGCGTCCTTTGCGACTGGCAGCACTGACAATCATTCAGTGAAAGGTACACCCTCCCTCGCCCCCTCCCGCTTTTTGTTCCTTTTTTTTCTTTCTTTTCTTCTTTTTTTAATTCCTTATGACTCACACAGTTCGTCACGGCGGCGTCTCAGCCCCTCCCCCACCCCCACTCTGGAGAGGGCACGAAGCATATACACACGATAGCTAAGGAAATCAGTTCCACCCTTGAAGAAGACAAGTCCACTTGTCGAAACGTCGGCTCGAGCACCAACCCGCTGTTTACGAATTTTTCCACTTCCTGCCGTTTTTTTTTTTCACTTTAGTCCAGTAGCACCAAGCTGTCCTTGAGTTTGATTGTAGTACTTGTGTCGGTGGTTGAGCTTGCCCGCTTTCAAAAAAATTGCAGTGGCTTAGCTTGGTTATGCCAGGATATACGTAGCGTTATTAAAGGTTCAGCTGATTATTCTTAGCTTTCCAGATTGTCTAGGATTATTAGCGTTCTTCTGTTCATTCTTCGTACGCTGAACCACTGATGGCCAGGCAACTACTTCGGGATCCGATGAGATAAGCTTCTCGGCTCTTCTGCGCCATTGAGCAGCATTTGTGCTCTCCTTCTCCATGGCGTTACCCACCTGCAAACGTCAGTCAGAGGCGCTATCAAGCGGCTGCAGCGCAGTGTCAGACGACGACTGCACAGCGAAGGCGAAGAGCTGCGCGCGCGCCGGCGCCAGTGTGTCTGCCGTGGCTACGACCTCACTCCTCTCGAATCCGCAGCGGCTGTGGCGGAGTCCGCGCGCGCCGGCTCCAGTGTGTCTGCCGCGGCTACGACGCCACTGCTCCCGAACGCGCAGACCAGCAGCTGCGAGCCACGCGCGGCGGTGGCGGAGAGCGCGTGAGATGCCGGCTCCGGTGAGTCAGCTGTGTGACATCACTGATCCTCGCGCATGCGCAGCACGGCTCATGAGGATCCATGCGAAATCGGCTCCGGCTAGGCAAGTGTAGCTAAAGCTACAAAAGCGCGCTTTCTTTCGGTTAATTGCCTCCTCCAATGAAAGGTCCTCTTCTATTGCTTTGGCAAGTGTCCTGACTTCTACAAGACCATGATCGCCTATGGTTTTGTCGAGAACAAGGCCGTCTGGGGAGGCACCAAGGCAAGGCACATCGGGATTTACACACAAACCTACAGAGAAAACTTCTACTTTTTTTCAGTTCTTTATACTTTTTTATGGCACTCGCTTCATTTTGCAGGCCTGCCTTCATGTATTTAGTGGGAGGAGCTGATCTTGAGCCTCTGATAAAGGCAACAAATTTTAGGGGCGAAGCTCCTTAGGGTGTGGGTCGTTCCCTCCTCTGTCGTAGTAGTAGTAGTAGTAGTAGTAGTAGTAGTAGTAGTAGTAGTAGTAGTAGTAGTAGTAGTAGTAGTAGTATGTATGTATGTAGCCAGCTCTAGTTTAATGAATTGCTCACTAGATGAGCAATTCACTATATATCATATATTACAAGACATCGTAGTGTTCCATGAATTAATCACACTAAAAGACATACTTTGCGGGCGATATACTCTAGTGAGCTTTGAACTTTTCATCCTAATGTACATGATAAAGAAATTATTTCTAGGAAAAACGCAAAGCACGCCTTGAGCAAGATGTTTCGTTTTGGGACGCTTTATGTGCAGTAAACGCCGTGCATTGTTCGCGAAGCCGGAGCACTTGCATGAAAGCGTTCCGTTGGCTTTCGTTGGGCATGCTACCGACCTCGCCAGGCTAGTGAAAGAAACCCACGTGACCGGTATGGCAAACTGAGGCGCCATCTGTTGACTGGGATCAGAGTTAAAATCTGCGTTCCGTCTCTTTCCTCCCAACTCCCTTCAACCCCCTCTCTGGCGGGATCAACTCCCTTTCCTGCGGGAGGCGCGCTTTCCGCCGCCTTGCTGGCGCCGCCGACTTTGAAATCCGTTAGAAAGTTTCGTTGGTTTCGTGTCTGGCGTTGGTAAGGCGTGAGTTAGCCGTCGTCGCTCGTCCGTTTCATGGTGCTCGCTCGCTGTGTGCTTGTGCGACGCGATGTTTTACGACTCGCGCTGTTCGTGCATAGTGCTTTGTTGCTTGAATACTTCCAGAAAAAGTCCCGGAATATATGTGCCGGCCCCCAAAAGAACGACAGGTGAGCGTGCCCTTTGACAGACAGACAACGAACTTTGAGTCGCGGTTTTCATTGTGTCAATTTGAATTCACGTCCATACCGAGTAGCTGTTCTCTGCAGTGGGGCTACAGTTACTGTTTTCAAAAATGACTGATTTGAAAAGGGCAGGATGCTGCGTTTAAATCGTTATACGAACAAGCAGCGGACATGAAGCCCATGCAAAGTAACTCTAGTTACAGGTTTACAACTCTCAGAGAACCGCGTGCTTGAGTGTGTGCTTTGCATTTGTCTCCGGTTAATTACTCCCCATCGCCTATAACCACGTTTAATTTGTGAGACATTAGGTAGATGTATGAAAACTTGTGCTGCTCTGAGACGAACAAACGAGTTCACTTTTGCACGAATCGACGGCGCTCTTTATCTGATTGAAACTTGCCCTTTTCTTTAGGGTGTATTTCGGAACGCTACACAGCTGATCGGTGCGCCCAGAGAAAAGCTGAAGAATTGCAGAATCGGCGCACTTCAAGAAGAGATGTCATGAATCATCCGATATCAGCCGTTCATTTTCTCCGCGTTTATCATCACTAGTTATATGAAAATCAACGTTTTTGGAAATGTAGTCAATAAAGTGCGGCCAATATTAGTTGTGTTATATGTGGAGTTCATTTTGACATCTTTAAAATGGTCGTTACATTATTATTCTACTTTTAGGTATTTCAACTGCTTTCATTGTTTTTGCATTTCAGGAATGTTCAATTTTGTTATGATAATTTTGTGCAATATCGTGCGCATATATCAGAAGCTGTTCTGCACTTTTGTCAGTATAAATATTGTGTTTTTGATTATGTGCCCTAGTGTTATGTTCTGTTTTTTTTCCCACTGTTCTTTAAATTCTTAACATTGCCGAGAACTTTTGTGTTGTTTAGTGATCATGAAAGCGTGTATGTTAATATCCTGAGCATGTATCGCACCACATTTGATAGAATGTTGATTTTCGGAAACGAGGAGAATAAAAAGAGACCAAAGATATTTTGTGTTGTGAGTGCAATTCATTCTTTTGCGTTCTGGCACATGCTGCACGACTGCAGTGTTTGCAGAATGCCTGATTGCAAATTGCGCACATTCAAACGCGCAACGAACGCGCGGCGCAGCACGCGCAGCGGATGCAAAAAAAAAAAAAAAAGGCGCCCGGCGCGCTGCACGGCGCAGCACGCGGAGGAGGGGCGAGGGGGTCACAAAAGAAAGGGAGAGGGTGCCCGCGCACGCAAACAAAACAAAAAGAGAAAAACCCGGCGCGCGCCAGGGCGCTAGGAGAGGAGGCGCGGCTGGTGTTAGTGTTGCCATGACGACGCATACCGTGTGCGCCGCCATTCTGCCGTTCGAGTCTCTGAATCCCAGCCGCCAGGATATTAACTGAAGGGACGTTTGGCGCTGCCAGCGCTGACGTCATGAATTAAGGCATCCTATGGGAGGTATACGGAGTAACCTCCCCCTGACCTCGCGTCGTGGAACGCGAAGAGGACATGCTACGCGCGTCGTGTCTTCCCTCTAGCCTTGCGGTTAATTCTCGCAGGGCGAGCGGGGAACGCGGTCGCTCTTGGCGCGCTTTCTCTTTCGCTCGGGAGCGGACGCGTTCCCTGCATTTCACTGATCTCAAAGCGGTGATAATGAAGGGACCACGTAAACCAACAGTACAATCAAAGTTTGATGTTTAATATTGTCACGACGCAGAAACAGCAGAAGTCGGATATGGCACAGCTCACTTTAATTATGCGAGGCACAAGAAAGAAGGGATCGGGCGTGAACCTCGTCTTCCTCTCTTGCTCCGCGAGCTCTTCTTCGTTGTCGCTGTGCAGATTGGATGCGGCATTTGCCTCCCTCCAGGGAGAGCATCGTCCCGATGCGCTACTACAAAAGACGGTGTAGTAGACGTATAATGCAAGTTAATTTGCACAATAGGGCTTCATTCGTACAACATGCACGATTTCCGATTTGTGCTGGCGAGTTAGCGAGTTACTGTCCGGGATAACCTCATAGTTCACGTCATCTAGGCGTCGTACAACACTGTAGGGACCAAAATACCTCTTCAGTAATTTTTCAGAAAGTCCCCGTCGGCGATTAGGGCTCCAGACCCACACTTTCTCGCCTGGTTGGTAACTGACGTATCGATGTCGCAAGTTATAACGCTGGGCGTCGTAACTCTGCTGCCGGGATATTCGGACGCCTGCAAGCTGCCTCGCTTCTTCAGCTCTTTGAGTAAAAGTTTCAGCGTCCGTGTCTGTATCATTGCAGTCATGCAGTAACATAGCATCAAGCATCGTTGTCACTTCACGGATATGAAAAATATTAAATGGCGTCCTTCGCGTAGTCTCCTGTTGAGCTGTATTATAGGCGAACGTGACTTACGGTAGAATGTCGTCCCAATTGTTATGATCCACGTCTATGTACATACTCACCATGTCGGCAATAGTCTTGTTGAGACGTTCTGTTAAGCCATCGGTTTGTGGGTGGTAGGCGGTAGTTCTTCGATGAGCTGTTCCGCTGAGCTCAAGCACTGTCTTCAGGAGCGTGGCCGTGAAAGCGGTACCTCTGTCCGTTATTATGACTGTCGGAGCACCATGCCTCAGAACGCTGTTTTCAATGAAGAACCGTGCGGTTTCTACTGCGGTGCCGCTTGATAGAGCCTTCGTTTCTGCGGAGCGCGTAAGATAATCGATGGCGACTATTACCCATCTGTTTCCCGCATGCGAAGTCGGAAATGGTCTATAGAAGGTCCATTCCGATTTGGGCAAACGGAACGGTGGGCACTTGAACTGCTTGTAACAATCCAGCTGGTTTTAAAGGTGGCGATTTCCGTCGTTGACAATCGAGGCACGTGCGCACGTAATGCTTTACAATGGCTGGAAGCCTTGGCCAGTAGTATTTTTGTTGGATTCTGGCCAATGTGCGCGTGTATCCGAGATGGCCGGTCATCGGCTCATCGTGTCAAGCTCTCAGCACCTCTTTACGAATGGACGTCGGGACGACAAGTAGGTGTGTGCATCCGCTGGAAGAAAAGTTCTTATATAGGACACCACTGCGCAAGCAGAATGACGGCAGGCTCCATGCAAATGTCCTAGGAATGTTTGTAGTCCGGCCATTCAAGAAATTAATAAGGGGAAGCAACTCGGTGTCTTCTTTCTGCTTACACGAAATTGTGGCCGTGTCGACAACTCCTACAAACGCCATGTCATCATCTTCTGGGACATCGTCTTGCTTTATGGGTGACCTGGATAAGCAATGGGCGTCGGAGTGTTGCCGTCCCGACTTATACACGACCGTCATACCAAATTCTTGAAGGCGTAAGCTCCAGCGTGCTAGCAGACCAGATAGGTCCTTCAAGTTGGTCAGCCAGCAAAGAAAGTGGTGGTCGCTGACTACGTGGAAGGAACGGCCGTAGAGATATGGGCGAAACTTCATGACTGCCCATACGACAGCAAGACATTCCTTTTCCGTTGTGGAGTAATTAGACTCGGCACGGGAAAGCGTCCTACTTGCGTATGCGATCACGCGCTCGGCTGAGTCTTGCCACTGGACGAGTACAGCGCCTAAACCTACGTTGCTGGCATCTGTGTGGATCATGGTAGGAGCGTCCTCGTCAAAGTGAGCAAGCACAGGTGGTGTCTGCAGGCGCTGTCGCAGATCGTCAAATGCCGCTTGCTCATCGTCGCCCCATACGAAGGGAACGTCTTCTCTTGTTAGGCGTGTTAAAGGCGATGCTATGTGCGAGAAATTGGCAATACATCTGCGGTAG
Organism: Rhipicephalus sanguineus; assembly: GCF_013339695.2. Taxonomy (NCBI): domain Eukaryota; kingdom Metazoa; phylum Arthropoda; class Arachnida; order Ixodida; family Ixodidae; genus Rhipicephalus; species Rhipicephalus sanguineus. The sequence continues at coordinate 131,397,551 of NC_051177.1, forward strand.
TATGCGCAGAGGCCAAGAAAACGTCTGACTGCCTTCTTATTTTCTGGCGTCGGAAATTTTCTGACGGCCGCGACCTTGTCGGGGTCTCGACGAACACCTTCATGGCTCACATGTCCTAAGAACTGAAGTTCATTGAAACCGAAATGACATTTCTCAGATTTCAGTGTCAGGCCGGCAGACCGTATTGCTCGAAATACCGTTAGCAGCCGTCTTAGGTGCTCGTCGAATGTTTCTGAGAAAACAATGACGTCGTATAGATATACCAGACAAGTCTGCCGCTTAAGGCCTGATAGGATGGTGTCCATCAGTCTGTGAAATGTTGCTGTAGCTGAGCACAACCCGAAGGGCAAGACTTTAAACTCGTAAAGCCCATCAGGCGTTACAAAAACAGTCTTTTCCCTGTCTCGCTCATCGACCTCAATTTGCCAATACCCACTTTTGAGGTCCATCGACGAGAGGAAGCGTGCATGCCTCAGCCTGTCGAGCGAATCGTCGATGCGCGGCAATGGGTATACGTCTTTTTTTGTCACGCGGTTCAGCTTGCGGTAGTCGACACAGAAGCGTAAGCTGCCGTCTTTATTTTTAACCAGCACTACAGGTGATGCCCAAGGGTTTTTTGACGGCTGCATGACGTCATCGTCGAGCATTTTCTGCACTTGTTCTTGCATTGCTTCGCGCTCTTTCGGTGCCACGCGGTATGGATTTTGTCGAATTGGTCTTGCTGTCTCTTCCGTTATAATCCGGTGCTTCGTCAGTGGAGTTTGATTTACCCTCGAGGTCGATGAGAAACAATCTTCGAACTGGTGCAGAAGAAGAAGCTGCCTCTGCGCTGGTGATAAATCCATGCTCACGTCAACAGGTGGGGGTGCTGAAGCGGCTGGCGTCTCTTCCTGTTGCACTGCAAAACACTCGCGGACGTCTACAATCTCGTCGAAGTAAGCAACTGCGGTGCCCTCTGTAATGTGTCGACGCTCGTTTCTGAAGTTCGTCAACAGGACCTCTGCTTGCCCGTACACGATACTGACGAGACTTCTGGCAATGACAACACCTCGAGTGAGTAGAAGCGTCGATACTTGTTCAGCGATACCTTCTCCAGTATGCTGCGTGTTGCACGTGACAGAAACAAGGCGGCACGATAACGGTGGTATGGTCACGTCATCGGTGACACGCAGGGACTTGCGCTGTAGCGGTGCGCTATGATCCGCTGAAAAGGTCAGGACACCGTCCGGTATATTGATGATGGCGCCGTATTCCCGCAAGAAATCCATCCCTAGGATTGCCTGTTTACAACACTCGGAAAGAATGACGAAAGTTGCGACGAATGATGAATCCCCTATCTTGATTCTTGCGGTGCACTTTCCAGTAGGTGTGAGCAGCTGCCCTCCAGCTCCTCTAATCTGCGGTCCCGTCCATTCCATTTTCACCTTCCTGAGCTTATTTGACAGATTCTCACTCATTATTGAAAAGTCCGCACCAGTGCCGACCAGTGCCGTCACGTCGTGACCATCAATCTTAAGTTTAATGTCGGCGGTAACAATCTGGTCTGTCGTCGAGTCATTGCCAATTTCCGGTTCTTCGTTCAGCAGTAATGGGGGATTTTCAGCTTTTCGACGATTCGCAACCTTCCCCCTGAGGTCGCTGCTTTTTGTTTTCCCGGCGTGGGCTGGGAGACCTCCCTCTTACCATGTCAGTGGGGGTACGTCTATTAGAGGGGGAATAACGTCCTGGAGAGGGCGAGCGCGACCGGAACCCAGGAGAATCATCCCGCGAGGTCGTCATACTCGTGTCGATGTTAGGCCTTCCATTGAAATGGCGCCGAGGAGTAGTGGACGGAAAGCCTTGGTACCCTGCGACGCCATAAGGGCAATACTGAACGATGTGGCCTGCTTCCCCACAGAAAGCACAAGGGCCTGTAGTCTGGGGTGCGCCAAATGTCGGTTTTGCGAAGTGGTGGTTGCATCGGCGTCGAAGTTCACCTGTAGTACCAAGGCGCTGTCGGCGGCTGTGGCTGGTGGTACTGCTGCGGTGGTGGCTCGTTCGATGGCTGTCGACGGACAATGTCTGCATACGATGGTTTAACAGTGTCGCTGTTCGGTTCGGGAAGCGAAAGTGCTTGCCTTATCTCCTGACGCACAACTTCGGTGACTGACGCAACTGCGTAGTCATTCGGCGAGGCAACGAGCTTCTTCACCTCTTCTTGTACAATTTTCGTATTAGTTGGCGCAAGGAACGCTCGTCAGGTGTTGTCATTACGGTCACGGCTGTTGCGCTGACTGACCCACTGTTGTTTAGGCGGTCATACTGGCGGTAGCGTAGGTGTAGTGCGCGTTCGATGGTTATCGCCTCTTTAGAAAATTCGTCGACGCTCGAAGGCGGGTTGCGTACGAGACCAGCAAAAAGCTGCTCCTTAACGCCGCGCATGAGGTGGCTGATCTTTTTGGCTTCGGACATATCCGGATTTGCCCGATGAAATAGACGGGCCATTTCCTCAACAAACATCGCAACAGATTCATTTGGCTTCTGAATCCGTGATTGCAGGAGTCGCTGTGCATGCTCTCGTCTTTCGGTGCTTGCGAAAGTGTCCAGGAACTTCCGCCGGAACTCGTCCCACGATGACCACACGCGATTCGTGAACCATGTTCGGGCTCCGTCTTGAAGATGGAAGTACACGTAGCCCAACTCCTGTCCGGCGTTCACACCCGTTAACGTTGGCTACGCGCTCGAACTCCTCGAACCAGTCATCTGCGTCCTCATATGTGTTGCTGAGGAAGTCCACCGGAATTTGAGGGTTCAAAACAGTCACCTGTGTCGCGCGTGGGCTGCCCATGTCTGGGACACTGCTTATGGGCGCGGTCATCCTTTCTGGCAAAGGACAGAGCTCTGGGCTCAGGCCCAACAGGCGGCGGCTGGTGCGGTGAACGGGTGTATCGACGCGCGGAAGTCTTTCTGGGCTAGATGCGGGGCTGCTGGCAGGTGTCCCGAACATGTACCCAGCGCCTCCACCAGTGTCACGACGCAGAAACAGCAGAAGTCGGATATGGCACAGCTCACTTTAATTATGCGAGGCACAAGAAAGAAGGGATCGGGCGTGAACCTCGTCTTCCTCTCTTGCTGCGCGAGCTCTTCTTTGTTGTCGCTGTGCATATTGGATGCGGCAATATATACACGGTGTTTCACACTCTTTATATGATGTACTGGGCGAATTTCACGGAAGAGTTTCACGGTTTACCGATGACTCCCTCCGGAGCTTCGCCGCACTCATCATCATTCACCCCGTGGATATGCTGTGAATTTTTCAGTCGCAGGGGCTTTTCTTCTTACAATGTCTCCAAAGGGAGATGCAGTTATTCTTTTCTTTCTTTATTCATGCCAGAGAGGGACACTACTCTGGCCCCTTGTCATTTCTTGTAGGGCGTGAGCTTCTTAGGAGACAGAGCACAAGCGCTCATGCACTCTTGTGCTTGATATTCTTCCACACACAATGGCTGCCTTATTTGTTGTTGCAGTGTGGGCACACTTTCAGCTGGCTGGTCAAGATTATTCGGTTCATATCCGGCCTCCTAAATCACCGCAACTAGCATTGGAGAGAGCCCGGATTCTTGGAAACATGTACATAATTTCTTCAGGGCAGAAACTTCATCGGAACGTTCAGCTTTTCAGCTGACAATTCTTGTTGTCGCGGCACTTTACCTGGCTGGTGTCTTGTAAATTGTAGATCTGAAAAGCTGGTCACCCAAAGTTTACGCTTTGTGCTCCGACACCCCCATGTCTTGGTTTCGATGTACACGATACGCTATCTGGTACAAATAAGTGGCCCATGCCTTCAACATCTAGCAAGTACCACAGTAAAGCAGCGACATGCTTGCACACGCCACCTGCGCCAGCCGCACATGTGTACCTGCCGCTTTCGACTTTGCCGCCTGATGAGAGTACGCAGCTAGTCCAAGGTTCGACGAAAACTCGTCAGGCGAGGGGGATTCATTGGAAGAAATAAAACAGGCACTCGCCTTGTTCAAGGAAAAACAATCATATATTGACGTTTCGGGGCCGCTACAATGAAGAGCATGCAAGAGGGCGTAACTATTTATGGAATGGGTGGCGCAGAGTACGCAGCTAGTGTCGTATATCTTGGCTAGTGGAAAGGATGCTTGGACACTTGCTTTAACAAATGTACGGTCCTTGCCATAGTGCAAAAGCACAGATCCGACCTTGTCGGCTTTGAACATGCGATATACAGCAGAACAGTGCTTCTCGGCGCCATGGGCTCTTTCATGCTGCTTGATGCTTTCTTCGCAAAATTTTGTAGGAAAACCTTTGAGTTTCTTTGTCCATGGGCCTCTCGGAACCTGAAGTTCTTGTTGGGCAGTGAGCACCGGCCTGCATTGAACAGCACAAACATAGCAAATCAATGTTAAAATTAAAAAAAAAATCCGGCAGATCTCGCGTACCGTGGGAGTCGATGTTATGCGAAGCATGCGGCGGGTAGGTGACTGTGGCGTAACTTTTTTTTTTACTGAGCGACACGTTACAAAATGACGCTCAAGATATGTATAAATTTTAAACGCACACATATATATGTTGAAGAGCCGCATATGTGTTATATAGCCAGTTGTTTACGGTTGGGTAACGCTGCCAATGGCAACGTGGGTATTGCCAACACCAGAAGTGGTAAGCTGATATGTAGTGCTTATACGTGTCCCGAAAACGCACGCACGTTTCACCAACGTTACTAGAACAAACTCAGTTTAAAAGCTCCGCCGGAGAGGCGGTCCGCGTGGCGGTCGTGAGAACTAGCGGCGCTGCAGTCACGTCTAGCTCCCGCGGCTGGCGCTTGTTGTGATCTGCGCCGCCAATGTACGAGCGCACGTGGGTTACAGCGTCGTCCGCGCTCTGTTAGCTCGTCATTATTGCGACTGTTCTTGACCAGGCTTAGCGTATTGTACGAAGACACGTGCATGATGTACGAAGCGTAACGAGGGCGAACAGATTCACAGTGCGGTATGCCGACTTGCTTTGCGCCGGGCTGCAAGAGCGGCTACCGCAACGACGACTCCGCTTCATGACACTTCTTCGGACCTCCAAAAGGTCCTACGCCATTCAAGCTTCGCAACGCAAAGATAGAAAGCTTACTGCAAAATGCAAGGTCTGTGACGTTCATTTTGTGAGTGACGACATTGTAAAGCACTATCGTCGTGTCGTTGCGGGACAAGAAGTTTTGATCCCACGTGGAAAGTGGGAACTCGCGCCCGGTGCCGTGCCGCGCTTGTTCCCAGCACTTCCACACCGGATTTCAAAGCCAAAATGTTCGGGGTTTAGGCGCAAATCCACCCCCCCCCCCCAAAAAAAAAAAAGAACGCACGGCATCCCGCGAAAGCCCAGTGCCCAGTTTGGAGGAGCCGCCAGAAATGGAACAGCAAAACGAAAGGCAGGCGATTACCTATGTACGCTACCGAGACTGATAGTTGCATCACACTGACATTCTATCAGTTGTCAGCTGTCGCTATGCCTTCAAAGCAGTAGATTTTCGAGAGATTTTACGACGAGGTATCGAACAAGATGTGCGGAATATTTTACACTCGCCGGCTCGGGAACGGGCTGCTCAGCGCAAAAATTTGACATGGTACACAAAAAAAAGACGAGGACCAGCGCTGGTCCTCGTCTTTTCTATGAGTGCCGTGTCAAATTTTTTTGCGCTGAGCAGTTTAATAATGGAGTACCAACTAGCCCAATCCCACACTTTGCTTCGGGAACGGAGACTTACTTGTGCAAAAGATAGTTGTAGTTGACGAGCAGTTTAACTGCGTAGTGAACGGCTACAGCACGAAACGCAAACCGCTGTCGTACAGTGTAAGAAGTGCTGCGGGCATGGAACATCTGCTCGGTGAAGTTGAAAAACTGAAGCTTGAATACTGACGACTCTTCTAGCGACTAGAGTATGCGCGAATAACTGCTCGGTGCTCACAGCACGGCCGATCTGTTCGAATTGTTTAAGGCACCGTAGAATGATGCGACGCAGAAAGATGAGACACCGAAAATAAAACTATCCGCTGAAAAAATTGCTCAGAGACGACATCTATTCGACGTAATCGCACACTGAGATTTCATTTACCGAAGTTCTCGTAAAATTTTCCGATTTTGGGTCAGTATCCCTTTAACCGTCGCGAAAACGTGTCTTGCAAACATTGCAAAGCATTGGTGATTGCAGAAGGGTTTCTTGAAGGGCCAGTTGGTACATGATGCTGAGGGGAACAGCGCAAAAACGGGACGGAGAAACGTGTCGTGTGTTCAATCTTTCTTCGTCCCGTTTTTTGCGCTGTTCCCCTCAGCATTGGTGATGTTTTCGAGAAAGTTTTTTTCAATAAATTGTAGAAACATGGGTACGGTTCTTTAGAACGTTTCTGTATCTCGAGTAAGTACGCTTCTTTGTACACTATAAAGGCTTTCACAAACGTGTTGGGTTGTTCTTGGTCTAGATAAGACGGCAGCGGCTAAAATTGTGGTGGTAGTTATAAAAATTACACTGAAAACCCTCATTCGCTTAGAAACTGCTAGGCTTGGAAGTTAAGCGCAATGTAGACAGCTCAAATATAGTCGCAGGGTCGTGACGTCGACGAAGGCAGCAGTCGGCAGGTCCGAGATGAAACTATTTATTTGGCCGAACTTGTGGCCGGGAAACTGAAAGTCAAACTACAGCAATACACTGATAGCGGAGAACACAGCGTCGACAGTCGATCAACTGACAAGCGGTCAAGCGCGTCGGCTTTTATACAGGCGCTATCGAACTTTCCAGCGATATCGCTGGTCAAGTTGCCGCGCAGTTGCTCGCGGCAACTGCGCGGCGGACCGCAGCGTGGCAGCAGACGACGCGCCGATAGTGGCGCAAGACGGAACTGCAGCGCCGCTAGTTCTCGCGACCGCCGTTCGGACCACCCTCCTCCGCTGGCGGAGATACGGAGCTTTGAAACTGAGTTTGTTCTAGTAACGTTGCGTTTCACGAACCCGTGTGCACGTGTACAACAAGTTCTTCACAGGTCTTCACCGTGATCAGTGAGCACCAGCAGCTGGTCATGACTTGTTATGGGATCCGGTCGTGATCGTGGTGACGAGGGGTCCATGTGTAGTGAAGTATGTGGTATAGTAGAGCTTTTGGAATTCGTGGATGCCTCGGTTATTTCGTCGACAAATTTCTGTCGACCGAGCCGGCGACATGTCGGAACCTGAAGACACCCTTCGCGTTGGTGAGGTATAGGCCGTCGAGGCTGGTAGGCCAAATAGTGCTACGTAGACCAACATCAGTGGATGGTGTTTGTCGTATTTGTAGACTACCTGGGCGTATGTGGCCTACGTAGCCTAGTCTAGGAAGCGGCTGTCCATCAATCTGGCATCATCCTCGGTCAGCATGAGGTCATCGCCCAGCCTCATAAGAAATGAAGAGGACACTGCGTCGTTCTGGTGGACGAAGTGCACTTTACGTTGCGGTGATGTCGATATCATATGTAACTTTCGTTAATGTATTCCTCTAGGGTCGAGCAATGCGTCAATATAGCTTGCTCAATCATAGGAATACTAACGTAATGTTTATTAGAGTGCTATAAAAGCGGAGCCAACACTGGAACTACAGACGTTAATCTGATATGACGCCTGTATCGTAGGAGTACACATCGTAGGAGCATCATGTAGTGTTTATTGCTTTCTTGTAAAATTAGATAGCCAGCACCACAACCACAATTGACGTTGCACCGATATTACGCCTGCGTAGGCTGTTTTTCCAAACCAGTTTATAGACCTGGTGTGGCTCAGTGGTAGGATACCTGACTGCCACACAGAATGCTTGGGTCGATTCCTGCTGGGATCCTAATTTTCATTCTCTCCATTCGGCAAGTCAACGCTGCCGATGTTGGTTTTTCTTAACGCTCTCGCATTTAAGTTACCAATGTCTGCTCTCGCCGTTCCCGGGTAGATATAAACTGTCAATCACCTGTGGCGCATACCCGTACACCGCGGCCCGTGGTAAACGGGTATGTGCCACAGGTGCTCAGTGGAAAGGGTTTGACGATGTACGCGACAGGATTTTAACGTTATTCATGTCATGACCAGGTGATCATATTCGTCAAATCCTCTTACCCTCCCATGCAAATTTTGGTCTACACCAATTTAAGGAGGCGATCATGAGAGCACCCAGACGTAGGCGGCTAGATAGAGAGATAGATAGATAGATACGTAGATAGAAACGCTCAAAGTGCCAGAGGTTCGCTAAAAAATGCTTCGCATTTAAAACATGGTAGATGTAAAACTATTACTTGAACACCTAGAACAATCTGTCATAGGCACACTTAGTCCTGCTAAAAGGCAGTAGAGTTGTCTATTTTAATGTACACAGAACAGTTTCAAATGCACCACTGATTCTTTTTGCTTGCATTCCTCTTATTCAAGAATGCAGTGACAGAACTGTTGCAATAAACTACTCCTGGAATGTTTTGTTTTGTAACTTGTGTGTTGTGCTCTAAAATAAAACATTGCTCAGCCCTCGCTCAACTATATCACTGTGTTTTTGTTAGAGTTGATGACATTTCCAATCATCAGAAAAGCATTGCTTTGATGTACACACGAGGTTATGATTCATTTTCTACGCTTTCATATATCACATGTGTCTTGCCTTTAGGTAATATGAATAATTTTTGCACCATTTTTGTAGCAATATAAGTCAGCCCACTTGAATAGCAAAAACAAAGTTGTACACGACGCAGCCGTTGCATGAAAAATAATACATCAGAGAAGAGGATGGGCATACAAATACGTACACAGCGGAAAACAACGAGATGACACAAACGCTGACTAACCAGCTCAAGTTTCTGACATTCATAAAAATAGAAAAGCACAATTACAAAAGTCTTGGAAGCCTATGCTAATCATAGCGTACAGTTTATTTTCCTTGGCACATGAATTTGTACGCCTCACAAATAAACTTGTCATATTATATCATGGATTATTACTTGTTCGTGGCCACGAGTGGAAAACAGCGCTTAAAATATGGGACAAGGAAGGACACAAGACCACAGATACATGGTGTTGCGTCTTTTCTTATCCTGGCTTTTAAGCACTGTTTTTTTCCACTCGTAATAACACACAAGCCCCCACAATGAGTTTTAAACACACTGTCAGTTCATAATAGTGCAGACTGCATCATATTATTTTTCTCAGTATTAATAACCTTTTAGAAATAGCAAATCCGATCACTGTGACTAGGAAAATGTCCAGTTACAGCACACTCGAGGCGCCACATGCCCATGCTGTTCGCAGGATGAGCGGCTTTAAATAGATGCTCAGGTCATTCTGCTCCCGAAATTGTTCTTTAATACAGAACCTAGCTATGAAAAGTTTCGGATAGGATCAGAGAGTGAGCTGACTGCATTTCAGTGTGTGCTAGCTTTGGGCATGTTGAAACATGTCTGAACGTATCTATGCAAAATTATGGCGATCAGTGCGGTTCCCGTAGTCGCTGCTCTTCGATAACTGCTGTCGTACAGTTTTTTCTAAAACGCCACGCTGAGCAGATATAACTGCAGCCGGCATATACATTAGCAGCTCAAAATCTTGCGTGTTCGTCAATTGCTGTAAGTTCAACATTAACTCATAATATCTGCTCTTAAATAACACTGTTTGACCTGCGAACCATACGAAAGCGCCGAGGTGCGTCACCCGATTATAAACGCAACATATTGCCATGCTACCCCGGGCGGTGCAGCCGGCTGTTTACAGCCTGGACGAAGCTCCAGTTTTCTAGCTTTTTTTTTAAATGAACACTCAGCACTTCTTCACTGATGTCATTGCTGCAGCACACGCGATGCAGTTGATCAGTTATTCTGAAGATGCGACCCTGAAAATGTTCGAGAGAAAAGCAGAGCAGTCACGTTGAGCGTAGGCCTGTTTTGTGCATGTACGTCCGTTTTGGACGCGCAAATATAAGTGATACGTACGTTTTACGATGCGGATAAACAGGCTACGTCGACAGAATGCATTCACAAAACTCGTATTCTTTTTTCGCTTCGTAGCTTCGATCACACAGCTGTCACTGCGTCGGGCGCTTGCTAACCCGAGCTCGCCTCCACCGGTGTACCCATATTTACCATGCTGCACTACGCGCTCGCAGTGGCTTCTGGGATAGCTTGAAAAAGGTCTATTGTATCCCTGCTGTTCGCGACTGCGTGGTGGAAATGCGGGCCTTGTAGTGGCCGTATGGACGCGGTGCAGGCTCGCCTACAAATCCCCACGCGTCCGGTCACCATGCATTTTCCATAGGCATATTTCGATAGAAAGAACGTGAAATGTTTTTGCTGAGAACCCGCGGTTTGTGCACAGGAGCACCCCGCCCATATAATGGATATTGCTGCTCTTAACCATCGTGAACGGAAACGCAAAAAAAAGCCCCTCTACCCGCACGGCAGGTGTTGGCAGGGCTGGCGCTAGCCACGTGAAAGCGTGGCACCGTCTGCTAATTAAGCCTCCTCACGGAGAATTATCAGACTGTTCTCTCTATTCGCTGTGCGGTGCTACCGTCTACGGACAATGTTCACATGTCTAAAAATAAGTTCAGTTGTGAGTCAGCGCTGTTGTCGTCCCTTGTTCGTCCCTGTTACAGCAGCAAACCTCCTTTTTGTTACTCTGAAACCCCTTCACCTTTCCAGCAATTCCATTACTCCTTGGAGAGGGCACGAAGCATATACACACGATAGCCAAGGAAATCAGTTCCAGCCTTGAAGAAGACAAGTCCACTTGTCGAAACGTTGGCTCGAGCACCCACCCCCTGTTTACGGATTTTTTCATCGCAGCTTCCATCTTCCACTTCCTGCCGTTTTTTGGATTACTCCTAAAAAGTAAAATAAGTAGAAGAGATTCCCGAGTTAAAAGAGGAACTACTACTGGGCATGGTTGTAGTTCATAATTGCAGGGGTTTTGCAGCGCGCGAACATAGGAATAAAGGACAGAGTAGACAGAAAGAGCGCTGACTTCCAACTGACTTTATTTTGCAAAGTGGCAAAATATATGCGAGGGAAAGGCAGATAAAAAGCAAACATACAGCCTAATCAAAGCCACTGTAATCGAAGCACGTGGAACGGATCCACCATTGCCCTAACGCCCGGCCAAGTATTCACGTTCTAACTGTGATAATGAAACTGATGGGGAGATTACGCAGTTTTCACCTAGTGAGTGAATTATTTCTGCTTCGATGATCTCGCGGGTTAACTGATCCCTGTGCCTTGCCTTTATCGCGCATCGATCGAAGAGGGGATTGCAACCGCAATCCCGGCAATGGATGCCAAGGTGCCCTTGTATCACATTATGTACATTATTTCGGTGCTCTCGCAGGCGGTCGTTCACGCACTTGCCGGTTTGGCCGACGTAAGCCTTGCCACATGTCAGTGGGATCGAGTAGACGACTCGCACTGCGCATGGGACATAGCGTGACCTGTGCGCTACAGTGCACGGGGCAGAGTATGCGCGAGGTGTGTTGACCTGCTTGCATAGTCTCTGCAATTTTTCCGGTGCAGAAAATTCTTATGCAGAAAATTCCGGTGCAGATTATTCCTATGTTCGCGCGCTGCAAAACCCTGCAATTATGAACACTAACCAACTAGCCCAGGCCTCCACACTTATAAACGGTTGTAGTGTCAGAGATTTTCTTTATTAACGGAAAAAAGAACCACATCCTTTCTGTGCTGCGGCGTGGGAGTAGAGCTGGTGGCGTCGTTGCTCGAAAGGACGTTTTTGAAGCGTCACGCTTATTTACAACAGCTCCGCAAATAATTACGGCCGCAATCTTTAAACAGGTGCAATGACGAATTATTCACGCTGTGTGCGAGAAAATGCCGCTTTTCGTTTAAAAAGTAGATGCGAGATCTGCTTTCAAGCAAAAGAACTATCCCGAAAGCAGCACTTGCGTGCTTCGATCGCTGTCTTGTGTCAGTACTTGTCTTAAATCAAGCACTTAATTTTGTCGTGTGTCACTGTGAGTGGACGCCTTTCTGGAAGACGTCCCTTTACCCATTGAAGGAGACAAAGACGTCGAAAAATATCTGTGAGGTCCATTCAAACAGATCAAAACTCAACGTAGTATCATGCCATGATAATTTGTCATCATGCACCAGGACGAAATAAATTAAGCCCTGTTTCAGCACAACATATTGTTTTATTGACTTGCTAATAGTGGACACTCAGAAATGCAGTGGAGTGGATTATATAAGTGACATTATCATGACAACCGCAGAATCCCGACCAAGTTCCCCTACCCGTGCAAGCGCCCCCTCCCTTCTTCAGGAGACTTGAAATATGCGTCCCCTTCTCCCCTCGCACCATTTTCACTGTTTCATTCATTGTTTTTATTAGCCCGACAAGGGCGACTGAAAACAGCGAATGCATGCGCATTAAATAAAGCATTGCATTAGAATCACGGGTGTGCATTCGTTATTTTTAGCGGCTCGTCTGCAGCCATATTGAGTTTTAATCCATGACCGAGCAAGACCCCCCCACCTACTAATGTCGGATTACGCTTTCTTCTTTCTTTTCTTTATTCAATACTGCGGACATTATACAGGTCCAAGCAGGGTGAGGGCAAGAACAAGAAACAAAGCAAACATAATCATAATTAATAGCGTTTGAAACATTGACAATGTGACAGAGGGCAACAAAGAAATATTCGAGTCAGTTACAGTTCGAGGGAAAAAAAGAAAATTTGAATAAATCTGTTCGCGTAAAATATGGTGTCATTGAATTAGGATGATGGTGGCGAGTACGTCTTGATGTTGAAGATGAAAGATAGGGTGAAGGGGTAATTGCTAGTTTCCGATTGCAAAGAATCGGAAACTAGCAAGTAGTGGAGAGGGGGGGTTCTTGCTCGGGATTTTATGGTACACTAATAAAAACCAGGACGTAAACTAAGTAAAACTTGTTGTTGTGCTAGTTGGTACATACTTACTGAAATACAATAGATACGCGTACCATCGCGGAAGAATTTTCTGTTCTGTCTTAAAATTCTTCCTAGATGGTACGCGTCTTTTTTGTATGTCAGTAAGACGTAAACTAAGTTCACCTGTTCTCCTTCAACTAGTTGCACCAGCTCACGATGAACTGCCACGCGCACCGCACACAGCGAGCCAGCAGCGCGACTCTACCCGCAGCGGCCAACACTCGTCGGCCAGTAACCGGAAATGAATCCACGAGACCTCTCTACATGCCTCTGGATAAAAACATAGAGGCCGGTGGGCACCCGGAGAGGAAGCTGAAGGCGAGGAGGTTGCGACGCTTGCGAGCCATGGAGGAAGGAATACTAAGGAGAGGCCCTATCGTATTTCAATGCATTGCGAAAAGTGTGGCGGAAGTGACGTCAGATTTATGGGGCAAACAAACCGGTATGGGGCAAACAAAACAGCAGACGCCCCGCGGCATGCCCTCCGCGGTGATTAGCTTCTGCGCAGATTTGTAGTCCCGGCGTAAACTTAGCGCGTATTGTGCGGTTCGCACGCAGTAAAATGTTGCAAGCAGACGTTTACCAGGCTGTTCGTGCGTGGCAGGCCCGAGCGCTGCGTGCTGAAATTCTTCGTGGAGCGTTTTTGTGCAACAGTACACAATACCGGTACGTGCCGTGATCAAAAACGTTCAGCCCCTGCATCATCGTATTCGAACTCACCTAGCAGTGACTTACGCGTTCTGCTGGGCGTTAGGCCTTCCCTTTCTCGTAGCCCGATATCCCGATCTGTTGCAGGATTAGCGGTTCTTTGTTCGCTATTCGGCGCAACACCAACCTATAGTTGACGTAACTTCACGTCAAAAAGAGGGCACCGCTGTATTGTATACGCGATCGTGCACGTAAAGTTTGTAATTCTAGTACGCACACAACAACAAGCACGCAGTGAGCGCACGCCGCACAATACATACATCACGTAGTCCGATAACAACAACATAAGTTTATAGCCCTTTCGTAGAACGACACAGCCTCTAAAAACGTACGATGCCTTTGGCGCATGTTATGTACGGCGCGTCAGACGCCAAAAATAAATGTTCACGTGTGTTCTGAGTTGACATAATGAGTAAGAGGCAACAGAGCGCATGTCAGAGAGCTTCGCATGCAAATACCATGCATTAGTGATGAGCAATGATGCGAACGTGTACACATGAAAAGTGACACCCGGTACTTTCCGCAGTGCACGCGATTTGCACCGGGTATACGCAACCATATGCAACAGCTGGGCATTGCGTAGCTTTCCTAAAGAACACACACAAGGAGCAGCATGCGTGAATCGACTGCGCCGCGGCGCCGCTTGCACGGCGAAAAAAAAAAAAAAAGGCTCGAATCGCGCATGCGCTTGCAAACGACACGGCGGAAATCGCGAAATGTTTCGAGGCTCCTTCGCTAGGAGGTGATGCGGGCGTTGGCGATGTGGAGGCTTCACGAATGTGACGTCAGGGCCTCTCCTTATTTTTCCATGGAGGAAGGAAAAACTAAGGAGAGGCCCTATCGTATCCCAATGCATTGCGAAAAGTGTGGCGGAAGTGACATCAGATTTATGGGGCAAACAAACCGGTATGGGGCAAACAAAACAGCAGACGCCCCGCGGCGTGCTCTCCGCGGTGGTTCGCTTCTGCTCAGATTTGTAGTCCCGGCGTAAACTTAGCGCGTATTGTGCGGTTCGCACGTAGTAAAACGTTGCAAGCAGACGTTTACCAGGCTGTTCGTGCGTGACAGGCCCGAGCACTGCGTGCTGAAATTCTTCGTGGGGCGTTTTTGTGCAGCAGTACAGAAAGTACCGGTACGTGCCGTAATCAAAAAAGTCACAGTTTCGCCGCAAGGGCGAAGCAATGAATGCGATAGCAAGAAATTAATGCTATACGAAGTGAGGCTCGCCAATGTATACTCTCAGTTTGAACAGCGTTCCTGTTGCAAAGGCGGCCGAAGCAGCGAAGGAAACTAGCGTGCTTCAACTGTCGAGCTGTGACACTTGATAGTTCGCGCTCATCTTCTGTTTGTTCGTTTAGCGGCGTCCCTTCAGCTCGAGTGACTTTCGTACGCTCGGTAACATGAGCGCGGACATCACGGTGAAAGCGTGAAACATTCCTCTTCCCCTCACCGCGAGAAAACCGCGCGAGCAGACAACGGAAGGGCAATGTTCTCGCTGCGCAAATATAAGAAGCGAGCGAGCTCGACGACGACTTTTAAATGCGCCCGTCGCGCTGCTAGCGCCATCTCGCTGGTAATGAAGAAAGCTTATTATCGCCTGCCGTCTGTGAGTCCGTCCAGCGGTAAAGGGTATGTATATAACGCTCGCCGTTAGGTACGTGGAGGATCTGCGTTTCGTGGCGTAGTGGATAGCGCCACTCGCTGCGGAACAAGAGGTCCCTGGTTCGATTCCGCGCTTCGGAAGCATTTTTCTGAATTATTTTTCTTTGGGGCTTTTATATATATATATACATACTTATACATATACGGTGCATGACGGCGAAGGCGACGGCAAAATCCAGCCGAGACTGTCCATATAATTGCTGTCGCAATAAAACATTCAGCCCCTACATCACCGTATGCGAACTCACCTAGCTGTGACTTACGCGTTCTGCTGGGCGTTAGATGTTTCTTTTCCTTTCTCGTAGCCCGATTTCCCGATCTATTGCCCGATTAGCGGTTCGTTGCTCGTGTATATGGA
Source organism: Rhipicephalus sanguineus (assembly GCF_013339695.2). Classification (NCBI taxonomy): domain Eukaryota; kingdom Metazoa; phylum Arthropoda; class Arachnida; order Ixodida; family Ixodidae; genus Rhipicephalus; species Rhipicephalus sanguineus. The sequence continues at coordinate 131,413,243 of NC_051177.1, forward strand.
ATGAGTGCAGTGGCTATTCGGCGCAACGCCAACCTATAGTTGACGTAACTTCACGTCGAAAAGAGGACCCCGTTGTGTTGTATAGGCGATCGTGCACGTAAAGTTTGTAATTCCAGTGCGCACACAACACAAGCACGCAGCGAGCGCACACCGCACAATACATACATCACGTAGTCCGATAATAACAACAAAAGTTTATTGCCCTTTCGTTGAACGACACAGCCTCTAAAACGTACGATGCCTTCAGCGCATGTTATGTACGGCGCGTCAGACGCCAAAAACAAAAGTTCACATGAGTTCTGAGTTGACAGAATGAGTAGCAACAGAGCGCACATCCGAGAGCTTCGCACGCAAATACCGTGCCTTAGTGATCAGCAATGAAGCGAACGTATACGTACACATGAAAAGTGACTGTCCGCAGTGCACGCGATTTGCACCGGGTATACGCAACAGCTGGGCATTGCGTAGCTTTCCTAAAGAACACACACAAAGAGCAGCATGCGTGAATCGACTACACCGCTTGCACGGCGAAAAACAAACAAACAAAACAAAAAGGCTGCAAAGTTTCGCGATGCGCGCATGCGCTTGCAAACGTCGCAACGGAAATCGCGAAATGTTTCGCTGCGCCTTCGCTAGGAGGCGATGCGGGTGTTTGCGATGTGGTGGCTTCACGAATGTGACGTCAGGGCCTCTCCTTAGTATTCCTTCCTCCATGTATTTTTCCTTCCTCCATGTTGCGAGCAACATGCGAGCAAAAAGGAAGGGCAGTTGTTTTCTTTCATCGCCAATAGATGGCGTGAAAGCCGCAGTCAGAAAGCCAGCGTACCTCTCTCAGGGAACGCGAACTCAAACGGAGCGGTTCATTCGGTTCAACCAACGGTTCAGCATGGCTCACTGAGCGAGAGTTAATTACCGCTGAGTAAGCGAGAGAGAACCGCCACCGCCGCGGCTCAGTGAGCGAAAGAGAACCGTCGCCGCCGTCGCTCAGTTGGCTCACTCGGCTCAGTGAGCGGTCTCCCAAAGAACCGCCGCTTACTGTTACTGAACCGCGGATCACTCGTTCCTTTAAAAGGGCCGCTCAAAAGATCTGGCTCGCTCCTGAGCGACCCATCTCAGATTTGGCTTCATGCAATCCGAGTGCTCGCTGCGGGCATTTCCGCGGCCGCTCTGTATCTCCCAGTGAAAAACGCCAATAGATTATTGGGTCCAAGCGCTGCCTGTCGGCGCAATGCGGTCGGCCGCGATGACACGGCGACGCCATTGGCTGGAAGGGGGTCCTTCGACGGCCAAAAGCCGCTTTTTTCTTGACTTGTAACCGAGTATAGACTTGTGGAGCGAGTGATCGTTCAAGGCAAAAGGCGCACCATTCTGGACTGCCGGCAGCGTTTTTTCGTTCATGGCATCCATTGAAGGCTGGTTGGTTGGTTGATCCTTAGTAAACTGTCGCAACCCCGCCGCTGGGGATCCGAGCCGAATAATTTCCGAGCCGATTAATTAGTTCAGCAAACAGTATAGACCTGTTCCACCGGAAATACGTCACAAATAGGCGGTGGCGCTGTCGTCGGGCTTTTAGTTTCGCGCGGTAGGCAAAAGACGCTGTGCCTGTCGCAGTTGCGCGTGTTTTTGCTGGCGCGTGCGCTGTTTGTAGTCGTGCAAAGGAGAAAAAACTGTGTACCGACGAGCAGTGTCACGGTTATTCGCGCAGGAAGGTGCAATAAAGGTGCAATAAGTTATTTTTTTGTTGGCCAATAGCTGTTTACGAAGACCGTCGCAAGAAATTAGCCCCAGCTGTAAAACGCGAGAACTTGTCTCCGACGCCGGTTCATTGGTTATGTTTTCGTGCGGCTTACCCAGCACAAGGAATTCGCTTTGTCAATCACTTGTCATTGTAATGTGACGCACCGCATTTTATGGCATAAGCCTTGTGTTGAGGCATAGCGAGCACGTTTACCTCAAAGCACGTAAATGTTGGGGATAGCATCGTCATGCGCGGATAACCCTGGCACACTGCAGCGCAAAAAAACACACAACGGACGGAACACGAACGACGACGAGGAGCGCTAGTACTAGAAATGAACTTGATTAAAGTGTCGAGTTGGGCTTGTTGCTACATAATTCTGGCGCACTGCAGCACAAAAAACACACAACGGACGGAACACGAACGACGAAGACGAGCGCTGAGTACTCGCAATGAACTTGATTAAAGTGTCGAGTTGGGCTTGTTGCTACATAATTCTGGCACACTGCAGCGCAAAAAACACACAACGGACGGAACACGAACGACGAAGACGAGCGCTGAGTACTCGCAATGAACATGATTAAAGTGTCGAGTTGGGCTTGCTGGTAGATAATTCTGGCGCACTGCAGCGCAAAAAACACACAACGGACGGAACACGAACGACGAAGACGAGCGCTGAGTACTTGCAATGAACTTGATTAAACTGTCGAGTGCTGGGCTTGTTGCTCCCTAATTCTGGCGCACTGACCGCACAAAGAAACAACACAACCGGACGGAACACGAACGACGAAGACGAGCGCTGAGTACTCGCACTGAACTTGATTTAAACAGTGTCGAGTTGGGCTTGTTGCTACATAATTCTGGCACACTGCCAGCACAAACACCCACAACGGCCGAACACGAACGACGAAGGACGATGCTGAGTACTCGCAATATGCAACATGATTAAAGTGTCGAGTTGGGCTTGTTGGGTAGATAATTCTGGCGCACTGCAGCGCCAAAAACACACAACGGAAGCATCGGAACAACGAACGACGAAGACGAGCGCTGAGTACTTGACCATGAACCTGGATTAAACTGTCGAGTTGGGCTTGTTGCCTACATAATTCTGGCGCACTGCAGCGCAAAAACACGCAACGGACGGAACACGAACGACGAAGACGAGCGCTGAGTACTCTGCAATGAGCTTGATTAAAGCTGTCGAGTTGGGCCTTGTTGGTAGATAACTTTCGGGCACTGCAGCGCCAAAAAACACACAACGGACGGAACACGAACGACGAAGACGAGCGCTGAGTACTCGCAATGAGCATGATTAAAGTGTCGAGTTGGGCTTGTTGGGTAAGATTAGTCTGGCGCACTGCAGCGCAAAAACACACAACTGACGGGAACACGAACGACGAAGACGAGCGCTGAGTACTCGCAATGAACATGAGTTAAAAGTGTCGAGTTGGGCTTGTTGGGAGATAAATTCTGCGCACTGCAGCGCAAAAAACACACAACGGACGGAACACGAACGACGAAGACGAGCGCTGAGTACTTGCAATGAACTTGATTAAACTGTCCGAGTTGGCTTGTTGCTACATATTCCTGGCGGCACTGCAGCGCAAAACAACACGCAACGGTACGGGAACACGAACGACGAAGACGAGCGCGGAGTACTCGCAATGGACTTGATTAAAGTGTCGAGTTGGGCTTGTTGGTTAGATAATTCTGGCGCACTGCAGCGCAAAAAAACCACAACGACGGAACACGAACGACGAAGACCTAGCGCTGAGTACTCGCAATGAAGCTTGAATTAAAGGTCGAGTTGGGCTTGTTGGTAGATAATTCTGGCACACTGGCAGCGCCAGAAACCACACAACGGACGGAACACGAACGACGAAAGACGAGCGCTGATTACTCCGCAATGAGCGTGTATTAAAGTGTCGAGTTGGGCTTGTTGGTAAGATAATTCTGGCGCACTGCAGCGGCAAAAAACCAAACAACGGACGGAACACGAACGACGAAGACGAGCGCTGAGTACTCGCAATGAGCTTGATTAAAGTGTCGAGTTGGGCTTGTTGGTATATAATTCTGGCACACTGCAGCGCAGAAAACACACAACGGACGGAACACGAACGACGACGCACTCGACGCACTCTTCACGGTTGCAGTTAACTTCCATTTGGCTCTCCCGCACGCCTTGCTGTTAGTGCCTGCAGTTGACTGCTGCCACCAAGGGAGTCAAAGACGAGAACTTTCATCTGCTGGTACCTTAAGGAAACGACCCCTCCGACATCATTTGATACAGACGTTTAATGCGGTTCTCTTCCTCCGCTCTTACAGTCTATGTACGCATAGTTTTTATAGCATTGTCTAACACGAAACACTGTTACAGCCCAATCGGGACGCAGAAGTGTCTCTCTCTTGAGCGTTCGGTTGGCTACCGTGGAATATGTCCGGCCCAGATTCCTCTTAGCCTTGATGTACCATCACCTCTCCCACATCCATGGTTCGCTGCCACCGCTCAAAGCCCTTTCACCTCGGACCTTGGAATTCTCGGCGTCAGGTGCCGACCGGTCGTGAGAAAGTGCCTCAGAGCCTGTGCCCACAGCGCGGGGCTGACAAGTCATCAGCACAAATGCCTCGTCCATCAATGCCGCCGCTGTCACTGGGTTTCGATGTCCCACAGGACGCTGCAGGTGCCCCTTCAGACCTTGCGGCTGCTACTCGGTGCCAGTGTCCGGAAGGCGCCGTCCTTGGGCTTTGTGGGTCTGTGCGTCCTTTGCGACTGGCAGCATTTTGTCGAAGTCGACGCCAACAGACATCGCTCCGCCGGCTGATGGCACCGGTTTCACCACGTCTGGGTGCCCCCTCTGTCCTGTCTTGTACACAATGGCCGGCGTGGAGTCCCCGTGCGTGCGGGCGGTTGACAATGGCAAGGAATTCGGGAAGCTGCGTCCAGCTCGAACCCAACAGTTGACATTGTTGTTACAACTGAAGAAGTCTCAGACGCGTCAAAAGGAATCCCAGAAAAATAACACTCAGGCAACATGCCGAGTCTGTCTACGGGCTGTACGCATTTCGCGGTCTCAACTTGAGCGTACGCGTAGCCGCGGCCCACGGTTGGCGGACTTGACAGGTATGTAACCGCCTTTTCCACAGCATGTAGTTGAAGCATATTCACAAGCGTATCTCGGATGAAAGTGTCGCCGAGATCGCCCTTGTCGTTTGCATAAATAACTTCCCCGGCACATTTGTTATACGCGAGGATTTGCCGTAACGATTCGTAGCTATGTACTTTTACTGCGCGCATTTGCATATCGTACCCAAGAGCTTCTTGCTTAGCTGGACCGGTCGTTCTTGCATTAGTTATTAAATGAAAACATACACGTGTGACCTAGACTGCCACAGCGGCGATGATATTTCGCAGATTAGTCACATTCCCACCGTTAAGATGCCTCATGTTTTGTTGACGTTATCCGAGCTAGAGCTACACGTCAACATGGCTCTTATATGTTAATTTCAAAGTCCTTCTTACAGCCGCTACAACTTCTGTTGCGGCCACCGCATGTAATTATGCGGGAGGCGCCCCGACGCGCGGTGCTCGGAGGCAGCTTTTACACATGCTGCGCTAGTTATCACGTGTTCATACAGGACAGTAGCGAGCTTCGAACTGGGCCAGCTGGGCGGAGCCTACACTCCGCGACGTCGCTACAAGGGCCCTAGATATATCGACGGCGCCTACTGCTGTTTACAAACATGGAGTAGGTCTATAGCCCGCGTTCGTTTGGTCAATGCCCTCTAGGCACGCACGCCTGCTAAAGCCATTATGCACAAGTGGCATAAGTGGGATTCGCCGTCTCCTTCGATCAGTGCGCGACTTCACTTCGCATCGCAAGCGTCTTCCGTTTTTGACCTCTCTCTTATTCTTACGCACGTTTCTTAATGCCTTCAATGCCGCGCGTACAAGATATCGGGTATAATTATCAGCCGCAGCTGCTTGATATGCCTTGGCGTATAGTTCTCATGGAACAAACGCCGCGGTTGTTAGAATTAGACTACCGTTTGCGAAGCTGACACCGGTTTGGAGGGTTCCAGGTACTTAATGAATTCCAATGTGAGAAAGAAACATGGCGCACAAGGTCGGTAGCAGTGCTTAACAGCGTTTTTCTTCGTACCTGTATAGAGACCAGGTTTTTCCCCGAGTGTGTCTTCCTTTACCTCCGTGCCCTGTGCCCGTTGTCGTCGGGGCTTTCGGAGCTCAGTCGAGCCTTCCCTTACTAGAGCAGCAAACGATACGCGCATTCCTTCGCCGTCGACTTTTAGATGCGAAGCATTTCTTAGCGAACCTTTGGCACTTTGAGCGTTTCTATCTATCTATCTATCTATCTATCTATCTATCTAAGTGCCTACATATGGATGCTCTCGTGATCGCCTCCTTATTTTGGCGTAGACCGAAATTGGCATAGGAGGGCAAGAGGACTTGACGAATATGACTGTCGGGTCATGACATGGATAACATGAAAATCCTGCCGCGTATGTCGTTAAACCCTTTCCTCCTGACACGTGTGGCACATACCCGTTTACGACGGGCAGCGGTGTGCGGTTATGCGCCACAGGTGACTGAGAGTTTATATCTACTCAGGAACGACGAGAACAGACATTGGTAATGTAAATGGAAGAGCGTTAAGAAAAACCGACATCGGCAGCGTTGACCCGACGAATGGAAAGAATAAAGACTAAGATCCCAGCAGGAATCGAACCCAAGCATTCTGCGTGGCAATCCGCTATTCTACCACAGAGCCACGCCAGGTCTGTAACATTGTTTGCAAAAACAGCCTATGCAGGCGTACTGGCGGTGCAATGTCAATTGTGGTTGTGGTGCTGTCCAGCTAATTTTACAGGAAAAGCCCCACCACTGTGGTCTAGTGCTCATGGCGCTTGACTTCTGACCCGAAGGTCGCGGGACCGAATCCTGGCCGCGGCGGCTGCATTTTCGATTGAGCCAAAATTTTTGAGGCCCGTGTACTTAGATTTTGGTGCACGTTAAAGAACCCCAGGTGGTCGAAATTTCCGGAGCCCTCCACTACGGCGTCCCTCATATTCATATCGTGGTTTTCGGACGTTAAACCCCAGATAATAATATAATTTTACAAGAAACAATAAACACTACATATGTATTCCTACAATACAGGCGTCATATCAGATTAACGTCTGTGGTGCCACTCCGCTTTACAGCAGTCTAATAAATATTCCATTTGTATTCCTATGATTCAGCAAGCTATATTGAAGCACTGCTCGACCCTGGAGGAACACGTTAACGACTACATTGCACCATAAAGGGCACTTAGTTTCGATTATACTGACGTATGTCCTCTACCGTGAGGGCTGACGTTATGTCACATCATTAGTTACCCTTTACACACCAGTGTTGTCGACGTGCCTGCTAAGACCAGGATGTGCACACAACTACTGTACTTACAAAAACAACCTCGATCTCCCTCGTAACGCTTGGCTCAAAGCCGTAAAGTACAGCATAGAAGTACTCGCTGACTGCTTCGCATGAAACCGATTCCCACAACGCGTGGGATCTGCCGATTTTTGTCTTTCTTGCCTTGTCCATCTTCCAATGCCTCTGCAAGATTCCTGTCGGAGGAGTGTTCTCGTTCGCGACCACTAAAAAAGTTAGCGACGAAGCGTCCCCCGGCTGCGAAGTAAGGCATCCCCTTCAGCTTCCAAGCGGGAAGGAAAAGACGGTCCCGTGTTGGCGCGAACGCACAACATTCGCGCGCCGTGCAAATTAGCACTCGACGCACTCTGTCTGGTTCGGCGAGGAAGCGCCTCCGCTGTTACGGTTGGGCTGAGAATAAATGGAAGGCAGATGAGGCATAAACAAGGGGCCTGCCGGCGCTTTCACGACGCAAACACCGGCCGACCGTTGTCTCTGTGCGGGAACATTTGGCTGCGCGCTGGCGAGGATGTAGCGACGTGGAGGCATTCTGAAAGTGGGTGTTGTCAGCTCTGTCTGTTGGACGAGAAGGACAATCATCCTTCTGCAATTCTTTGCATATTCGCGTAGCAAAGGGGAGAGCTTGTGCGTGTATGCCCTGGAAGAATACGCCTTCTCTCTCAGCATGCAGGCGTACGGCGGTAGTCCCTCTCAAAGTCCTATAGACCTTTTTTTCGTGGGCGCCGCCATAATGCTTAGCGGGCGGCGCCGTCTCTGGTCTGGCAACCCACTGGCATGTGCGAAGCTCCGCGTTTGTATGGAAGGTATACGTGCGGCTGTAATTGCCGGCGGTTTTTTTCGTTCTGTCGCGCTGAATTTGGTATCAAATGATGCAGTCTAGGTAGAAATTGAGTCTGTCAGACGTCCTGGAAAGGTCTGACCCCGTGAGCGTCAAAGATGCTAATACACGACGGCGCGAATGTGCCGCAAGTGGTCGATGTCATATATTTTCGGCAATCTGGTTCTGCTGGAAAAACGCGCAAATATTTCGACTCGTTGTACCAGGGCAAACAAGTGCGGGCAACCTTTGGAGATACAATGATTTTTTTCTTGGACTGTAATCTTTACTTGATTTTGCATTCATGGTTTGTTTATTCTGTCGCACCGACTACCGCTCGTACGTACATGCGGTCGTGCGTGAGCGCGAAGTATAGATTTCGTGGCGAGGATGGCATCATTTTGTTTCTCACAAACTGTTGTCTATCGTGTTTCTCAACTTTTAAGTGGCCGCTTATTACTCGCGCGTTTATTGCCCTCAGGTGTTAAAGAACTTACAGCTGTTTACAGGCAAGTGCTGGTACGTAAAAATGATGCTGATGCAAACATGCCGGCACGATTTTCTTTCTCTCCTTCTGTCTTTCGTTTTGTTGATAGTCGCAATATTTGATTGCCTTTTGGCGGTGATAAAGTAAGGTTGTTAGAGAGTTTCTTTTGCCGGTGAGAGGCATCTTCAAAGCTTGCCCGGGCCCACGATCGACATCGGAGGTTATTCATGATTACTTTTGTAGCGTTAGCTACACTAGCCTAGCCGAGCCAGTTTCGCGTGGCTCCTCAAGAGTGGTACTGCGCATGCGTGAGGATCAGTGATGTCACACAGCTGGCGCATTGGAGCCGGCACCTCCAGCGCATCCGACGCTGCCGCCGGTCTGCGCTTTCCAGAGGCGTGACGTCGTAATGAGGGCGTGACGTCGTAGCCGAGGTATACGTACTGGCGCCGGCGCGGGCGGCTATTCGCCTTCGCTGTGCAGTCGCCGTCTGACAGTGCGCTGGAGCCGCTTGATAGCGCCTCTGACTGGCGTTTGCCAGTGTGGTTTAGCCATTGAGAAGGAGAGCGCAAATGTTGCTCAAGCGTGCAGAAGAGCACAGAAGCTTAACTCATCGGATCCTGAAGTAGTTGCTTGGCAAAGTAAATGTGCATGTGCCACATAATATGTGCCACATAATATGTATACCATGTTTGTGTCATTGGAGCAGCAGTAAGCATGGTAATCAAGCTAATCGTAGACAATCAGGAAAGCTAAGAACAGTCAGCTGAACCTTTGCTAAAACTATCCTGCCATAGCCGAGCTAAGCCCAACAAAATGCGTTGGCGGGCTAGTTGGTGAGAATCCATATTGCTTTTTCAGCGAAAAAACGACACCACAAGAAAGAAGACGGAACACAGCGCTACTCTCAACTGACATGGTTTATTGCGTCACTCCACTCTTTATAGCAGCCAGATACCGGTAGGACATGCGCCGTGCACCCTATGCGCACAACCACTACACCTTGGACACCTGAACGCAAGATCCTTTCGGCATAAAAAACTCCTCCGATGTTGTTTCCTTTCTGAGAGACAACCACTCAGTTGTCAACTTTTTTTCTGTGGACGTCGAAGATTTATATTATTCGATACCGCACGATGAGCTTTTTCGCTGTGTGATGGCCTGCATCGAAGAAAATGGAGAGTTAGACTTTCGCAATGCTACTGGAATGTCCTCAGAAAAATTCTTGTCCGTTCTTGAGTTTTATCTAAGCGCAACTTTTATCTCGTTCGGAAACCAGCTATTTATTCAAAAAAAGGGTGTGTGTATCGATTCGTGTGTGGCGCCTGCTCTTTGTAATATTTATTTATCCTTTGTCGACCGTGCTCTTAAGAGTGTTTTAGACAATTACCTGGTCCAGATTTTTAGATATATTGACGATTTCCTTGTTGTGATAAAACAAACTAACGAAGGCTCTGGCGCAGTAGCTGATATTTTATCTCTGTTCAAGGACACCGGCAAGGGTTTAACCTTCACACATGAACTCACAAAGGATGGTAAACTGCAGTTTCTGGATCTACAACTTTCCTTACAAGCAGGTCATGCCTGCTGGATGTACTCACCGCGTGCACGTAAGGGTCTTCTGCCATACGAGTCTGCGCACTCTAAGGTTGTGAAACGTGAAATTGCCATGATGTGCCTTGAATCATCATTAATGAAATCGTGCCATCACACAGCTAACGAGAACTTTAAGGCGCAGTTAAAAAGGTTGCAGGATGCGCGTTACCCAAGTGTGGTTGTGACGTCGGTCTCTGAAGTTTTGCTTCAGAAGCTGAAAGGCAAGCGCCAGAGGTGTAGAAACGACACAGAGAAGAAACCTTTAGTAGTGCCGTATTGCCATAAAGTGGCTCACAATCTTAAGAATGTGGCCATTAGGTACCAAATCCCGGTTGTATTTTCTGCCCCCGGAAACTGTCTATGTTGTGCACGCGCGTTTGTAAAGAAAACAAAAAGCCGCAATGTGAAAAGAGACACCAGAAGTTTGTCGAGTGCAGCGTAGGGGTGGTGTACAAGATTCTACTCTCTTGTGGCAAAGTGTATGTAGGTCAGTCAGGCCGCTGTGTGAATGAGCGCCTTAAAGAACATGAGCGATCCCTGCCGACTGGTACAGGCTCACATTTAGCTCAACACTGCAAAAAATGCAATTGTCAAGCCTTGTTTAGACTAACCACTATCTTAAAGAAGAGTCGTGACACCACCGCCCGAGAATTATCGGAAGCTTTTTTCATTCAATCATTGGGGTCGCAGTGCATTATTGTGCCTTCCATTACCTTGTTTTCTGCTGAATTTTGCTTTTTGGATGCGCTTTCATGATTGCGCTCAGGTGTCCAAGGTGTAGTGGTTGTGCGCATAGGGTGCACGGCGCATGTCCTACCGGTATCTGGCTGCTATAAAGAGTGGAGTGACGCAATAAACCATGTCAGCTAAGCCACTGCAACATCTTACTCACCAGTGAGATGGCGCGAAGAGCGCGCGGAGCGCGCTTTGTATGTCGTCGCCCCGCTCCTGCAAACGCCGATGCACTTCGGTCTAGAGGGGGTGGTCGCCTTCGTGCGCTTATCTCGAGGAAAGAAGGGGGTCGAGCGGGGGGTTGTATGTCTTGCGCTTTCCCCGCGATGTCCGCGCTGAAGTCACAGAGTGTACGAAGGTCTCTTCGCTCGCTGCAATGGCCGCGTTTGCGAAAGGAGCGCGCTGTTCAAACAGAAATAAGTAACAACTGCGGCATTTTCTTCGCGCTCGTCTTGTGTGTACCTGTTCGTTCGTTTCGTGCGTCCTGCTTTATGTTTCAGCAGTGCGCTTCAAGTATCGAGCTGTGACGCATGATAGTCCGCGCTCGTCCTGTGTGCGTTCTTTTCGTGTTGATCTCGAGCGATGCGCTGGCAATTTCGAGCTCATTTCTGTTCTTCGCGTTACATTCCAATTTGTTGCTATCGCACTCATTGCTTCGCCGTTGCGGCGAAACTGTGACTTTTTGTCTAAATAACTTCGTCAACCATATTTACTGTTTTTTGCGAAATTCTTGCTTTTGTTCGCAAAGGTAACCAGCAATATTAGCATTTCAAGAGACACTGGACAAGCGTAACAACGTTGTTTTTGTTTTGTTGCTTAGAAGCTAGAGTTAACTATATGTTGTATATCTTTGCGGGACTTGTCGGACACGGTTCTTGACCACGTAAAAATTCCCTTCCTGAAGTAGGAAGAAAAAGTTGTTCTAACACGAAACGACAGTCTTTTTTTTCTGAACACGAAAGTGTTTTATGCCGGGGTCCACCACAGCTCCACTGACGTAGTTCCGTCACGGAAATGACGTTGTAAAATATCAAGACTAACAGTGGGCAAAGAAAAAATTCAGAAGAAAAGGTTCCGTCAACGAGAATCGAACTTACGACCCCTCGCTCCGCAGCGCGCAGCTCGAAACGATTCGGACGCGGACGGTGCGTTCTTCATAATGCTAACGGCGAGCTATTTATATACACCATTTGCCGGTGGCGGTACTCAGAGATCGGCGTTATAGCGTGTTTTCGTTATCACTAGCGAGATAGTGCGAAGGGCACGAAGAGCGTAGAGTAACTGTATATGCTACCTTTAGGTAACATAGTTGCGCATCTGTCTTCCAAGCGCCGCTAGCAACCATGCATTGGGGAGAAGCTGACGCTCGGGCCAATTTTTCTATTTTTCGACGCCGTCGCTGCAGCGAACTGAATTAACACTAGTCATCGATAGTCAATGTTTATCGCCGGTATTCGACACACCAGACATGTTAATCGGCGACACGGTAGGTATGTCGCCTGAAAAAACGGAGTGCGATTTCACCCCATAGCTGTGGTTGCTAGCCAGACCTATGCGCAACTCTGCTACCTAAAGGTATCATATACAGCAACTCTAGAAGAGCGTAGAAGAGCGCGCTTGAAAGGTCGTCGCCGTTGCGACGAGCGCGCGCGTCTTCAGGAAGTGGTCGCTTGTGCGTGTGCTTATTTCGTGATCACGGTGATTTGCACGTCTCGCGTTGAGAGCACGATGGTCACTTGGCTCACTGCAGCGACCGGTTTTGCGAAAGGAGCACAGTGCTCACGCAGAAATAAGTTACAAATGTGACAGTTCGCTCTCATCCTGTGTATGTTCGTTCCGTGCGTCCTTTCTGCTTGAGCAACGCATTGCAGTTTTCGAGCTGCTTATCGTTCTTCGCGTAACATTACAATTTGTTGCTGTAGCATTCATTCCGTCGCCCCTGGGGCGAAAGAATGCGCAACAAACGCTCAACTACGTCTGTGAGGACCAGGGGCGTAGCCAGAAATTTTTTCCGGGGGGGGGGGGGTTCGGGGGTTCAACCATACTTCATGTATGTTCGTGCGTGCGTTTGTATGTGTGCGTGTATATATACGCAAGCAAACTAAAATTTCGGGGGGGGGGGTTTGAACCCCCCAACCCCCCCCCCCCCTGGCTACGCCCCTGGTGAGCACACGTTTCACTTTCGTGTAATACCGATTCCTATGACGGAGGGATCAGCCATGTTTTTTTTTTACAATTCGGCTGTTTGTCAAGACTGACAAGGTCAAGAAAAGAAAAAGATGAAGAATGTATTTGGAACAGATAATTTCAAGGCTGGAGTGAAAAGAGAAAAAGGAAGACGAGAAAAAGAGCACGCGGGGGTCGCCAGATTGGAACAAGGGGGCGTGCGCAGTGGAGAACGTGAGAACCGGGACACAGCGTTCGAGAGGCCGACAGCTGCGGAAGGTCTGGCTGGGTCTCGCCCCAGGATCCCGCCCAAGCACTTGCCTCGGCGAGCAGCTCACGGAACTACCTACGACCCTGGGCTACAGTTTCCCGCCCGAGCACCGGCCTCGGCGAGCAACTCAAGGAACCACCGACGACCCTGGGCTGCAGTGTATCGCGCCCGAGCACCTGCCTCGGCGAGCAACTATATATATATACCGGTACTACCGCTGCAGTGGTTCCTCCAACATTTACGCCACCGGTGAGCATGGATACGACCTGTCGTCATCCAGCTTGAGTGGGACCGGAGGCCACGCCGGAACCGTAAGCGCGACAACTAGTGAGACGCGAATGGTAGCGGACGTCGAAACGCGAGACATTAGGACATTTCCTTTCCTTCTCCGAGTGTGCGTGTTTTTGTTGTTGTTTTGTCTTGTTATTTTTCTGGGAATGAAGTGGGAGTTTTTGTTGGAAACCATCGGCCTCTGTGATTCATTTCGCACAGCCCGGCGAGCGAACCAGGCACCAGCATACGCGTGACACTGTCAAATCACATATCGTCTGCGATACGCTCCGCTTTCTTAAGGAAGTTGTAACCTAACGACAAGGATCTCGCCACGTCCTTTTCATGTAGTGTTCATTGACTGTTCGTGGTTTGCAAGGCCGCAGCGGAGCACAAATTATATGTACGATGCCGGTTACGCCACTGCCAACTGAGGGATTTCTCGTCCGTGATAATAACGCGCCATCAACTGCATCGATCGCTGTGTTGAGCCGAGCTACCAGGCTAATTCTTAGACCACACACGTCACAATAAAATATAATAATAAAAGAAAGCGAAGACAGCACAGGTGGCTACTCAGGAATGTTAGTTCAGGAGTGGTGCTTAGATGTTTCGCACTTTACCGGACAGGGTCGTACTTGACAGTTTATGTTTGTTCACCAATCTGGCCATATCCGGTTGACATATGAATGCGTGGAACACTGGGCATTCTAGATATATTGCGGCACTTGCCTATTGAGAACCTGTATCCTAATACAAACGACGCACCTTAAAGAGTCCGCAGCCGCAAACACTCCGCGTTAGGTGATGCACGTCGCATACATATTCAGACAGCAGTTTCCTCTTTTGTGTAGTTATGAGAACAACCAAAGCGGTACAGTGGTTTCCCGTGGACCTTTCGCTGGCTGACATCGCAATAAAAGATAAAAGATCTGTAGGTCGACCTAAACTACGCAAAATGTTTCGAAAACGCCACTCACCCAAGCACCAGCTCGCACGCTCCGCGCCGTCGCGCCCGAGCCAGCGAGGAGAAAAGCGCTGGTTGCCAGACCGGTCCTGCTCGCCCGATGCAAAGGTCTATAGGACACTTTTGTCCCACGTCAAATGCACCGAGATAACAGGAACTTGAAGAAAAGGAAGCCTTCCTTTGTGCCTTGAAATCCTGAGGGAGTGATCTTGAACACGAAAAGAAATGTAATTTTATAGGTCAGCCCGTAACTTATACAAGTTCTGAAACAAGTTCTGAAACTTATACAAGTTCTGTAGCTGCATGCTCGGTCGTTGCTGTGGTTTTCTTCTCGCTGTACTCGATCGTAAGCGCGAATAGCGACAGGAAAAACTGCCGGAACTCATTTACATTTAGTAATAGCGTCAAAGGCATCTAGAAAAAAGTGATAATATTAGCGGAAACAAAACATTCTAAAAGGAAGCCGACAGTGTTCGCTGGGCGGCGCATAGCCTTTCTTTGAAAGCTGCTTTTCATACAGCTAAACCCTTCTAATCTTTCTTTCGTCTTTGTGACACCCATCGAAGTCATGTTGAGGCACGCGGTGACCAACACTTACAACCACGGCATCGAATTTCACAAGGTGACAGCGTTATTACGCATCAACATATAGGGGAAAATGAATTTCACAAATTAAATATGGTAGAAATGAGTTCTAAGGTACAATTAGACAGAAGTTTAAACCGACTATGTTAATTTTATGGAGGACACCACGAATCGCTACAAATGACTGGCGTCATTTCCGTAGTGACGACAGTAAGATCGTGCATTGATTACAAAAGCAATAGTCAGAAATCAAGTCCCAATCAAGGAATTCAATTTCTGGACACCTCTGTTCATGAAAGCGGCAGCCCGGTTGGAGTACCAACCATAAACGAGTGCCCACTAGCCCATACCGACAATTCCTTGGCTTCGCATGTAGGATCTTTGACGCCCTTAGATGACGCCCCCTGTGTCTAGCTTCAGTGAATTGCTTCAGTTACCACGAAGGGTTGCTGACGGTCGTCAGAATTCGTCGTCGGGATGAGGGAGATGTGGTACCAGGTGTCAACGACGGTGCATCCACTTAAAAGGCTGCTATTCCCGCCCAGTAGACTGCACAAGTTGTACGCGTTAACGTTTAACAAGGATTCAGCTATTTTTATGAAGACACGCTGCATTTCGGGGTTATTACCCATTCATACGAAAGAGGGACAAGCCAACATCTTTCATTTGCTTTCAAACAGATTAATTAGGTAGGGGCACGTTGCGGCTTCGTTTTAAAGCGTCAGCAGATACCGTGGAGCCCTGATGTTGAAGTACTGCTACAGGTGAAGAGGTATATTCATATTCTTCGGAGGATCTTTGGTACGTCCGTGTGACCAGGATACTTGGGTCAAGCGCAGAGCCACTCAGTGGAGGATACGGTGTGTCTACCTTTGCTTGTTCGCTTGTATACCTAAGATATTCCCGCTTTTTCACAACTAGGTAACGTCGAGTTGGGTTTAAGTACAAGCCACACAGTATGGCTGTTTCTTACGCCAGGAAATAACGAGGGAAGGGGTCCAGGGGAGCGCGAACTTTCGACCAAACTTTGGTCGAAAGTTTGCGCTCCCCTGGACCCCTTCCTTCGTTATTTCCTCGCGCAAGAAACAGCCATACTTTGTGGCTTGTACTTAGACATGAACCGACTAGCCCAGTAACGTGTACTTCGAGTTGGGTTTGTTTCATTCATCATTCGGAAATGGCCAAGAAGCCAGCGGTTTCAGGCAGTTGAGCGGCGCTGTTAGGAAACAATGCTGTAACAATATCTAAAAAGTATTTGAAATGCTGTATGAAGGGAAGGTTACCATAACTAAAAAAAATTTAACATTGCGTCTTCGGCCGCCTTGCACCGACAGCCGTATGAAAATTGTGATGTCCGGGCAATGTACTTTCTGTTTTTCATTGACGCCCTACATGACCTTTATGGTTCCTCTTCCTTTTAGTGACCTGCAGGACGCTACTATATGTTTACGAAACCCTCCGTCTTCATTTTAAAGGATTCCTTCTTGTCTCCTGTAGGATGTGTCCTTTATGTTTACGGCAGGATGTTACCTGGCAGCGAACTATATTATTACGCCGTGTATGTGCCGGACTAGGAAGACGAAGAAGTGTGTGGTGGTGGAAAAGAAGAAGATCTCTCGGCAGCTTCGTCCCGTGCGGTCTTGCCGTCCAAGCCTTCTGTAAATAAACCCCAAACCCTTACTGTGGACGTAACAGAGTGGTGGAGGTGCGGGGTAAGACAACCAACGACGGAAACGCTACCCTTCGGACTTCGCCGAAGTCGTCGCCTCGCCGGCCTGCCTCCTTCCATGCCCATCATGCCTGACGACACAGACACTCGGGAACCAGCCTCCAGCAGTTCTTGGCCGCATCACAAAGAGCCACGACCCTTCTCCGGGAAGGCTAACGAAGACGTGGACGCATGGCTCAAGCACTACAAGCGGGTAAGCCACTACAACAGATGGGATGCTGCCTCCCAGCTATCTCACGTGGTTTTTTACCTTACCGATGTTGCACTCGTCTGGTACGAGAACCGTGAAGACCTACTGACGTCGTGGGAACGCTTTGTTGAGGAGATCACGAAGTGTTTCAGTAACACAGCTGCGAAAAAGAAACTTGCTGAGCAGACTCTTGCACAAAGGGCTCAGTTACCCGGAGAGACATGTACAATGTATACAGAGGAGATTTTGAGGCTCTGCAGGCAAGCAGATGCCAGCATGTCCGAAGAAGACAAGGTGGGACATTTATTGAAAGGCATTGCAGAGGATGTCTACAACTTTCTCATCAGCAAAGAAAGCCTAACTTCAGTGTCAGATGTCATTCGCCACTGTCGGACGTTTGAGGCATTGAAGCAGCGCAGAATAACGCCGAAGTTTGGTCGTCTGGCCAATGTCACTACGGTGGCCAGTGTAGAAACTACACCAACTGTTGACCTCGCTACAACCATCCGTCAGATCGTCCGGGAAGAGCTTTGCAAACATGAAAGCATGACGCGTGAAGTGGCCGGCACCTCTCGATGCTATTTCCCGCAAGATGTGGCTACCCCGCAGCATGGGGATTTCGAGGATCCGTCCGTCAACGCAGCGGAGGTTGCGGAATCCCGGCCTATCCATCGCTCAAGCACGACTTACTACCAGAGATCACTGTACCCTCAGCGCTTCGGCACCGAACGCCCATACCGCCGACCAACGAACGATTATGTGGAACGTCGCACTTACACAAATGATCACGTCAACGTGCCGGGACACGTCGAAGGGCAGCGACGACTGCGCCCAGCTCCCGTCTGCTACAACTGTGGTGTGACCGGTCACATATCAAGGTACTGCGATCGCTCGCGAATACCACGCTATGAACGGCCGCCGCCCTGGACGCAGCAGCCTGGTGTCCCACCTTTTGAGGAATGCTGGACCACCCAACCACGACCCAAGAGCAGCTTTTGGCAGGGACCCTTTCGCAGCCGCTCTCCTGCCTCCGACCGAAGTGTGACACCACCTCCAGCACCTCGACTGCGCCGGTCTCCGTCGCCCCGTCGCCACTCCTCGTCTCCACATCAGGAAAACTAGACAGCGCGGCCGATGGGGGTGAGGTCGCTGGTGACTTGCTGCAAGAAGAGATACCTCCACCGGTGTTTATGTTTAAGAACAAAGTGCACGTTTTTGTTGATGGTGTAGATACAATGGCCTTGGTGGACACTGGTGCGACCGTGTCGATCATGAGTGCTGCATTCAAAGGTCGGTTGGGACGCAAAGTGATGTTTTTGTGGGAGAAAGCGACAACATTCTGTGGCGTGGGTGGCAACTCATTGTGTCCGATTGGTGTTTGTACTGCGGCAGTGTCGCTGAGTGATCAAGTGTTTGCGACAGAATTCACTATTCTTCCACGGAGCACGCACGACATAATTCTGGGCATTGATTTCCTGCGAATGTGTGGAGCCACTGTTGATTGTAGAAACGGCGAGGTGTTCATAAGTGACACTGTTCCTGATGGACTTGTGGAGAATTCGGGCAGGGAACACGGTGCACTCCGAGTCCACGAAGATACCGTTGTCCCGGCATTCTGTGCTGTATGCGTTCCCGTAATTCCTTCGCCTATTTACGACAACGATACCAGCTTCGACGCGATGGTGGAACCTTTCCATTTAAGTTGCATTAAGAAGAACGCGTTGGTACCACATTGCATAGTTTCAGTAAGGAAAGGGTGTACGGAACTTTGGACCATAAATTGTTCAAATGAACCAGTGCTGCTACCAGGAGGACTTAAGCTCGCTTCATTCAAAGAATACTCGCCGACGACAGTAGCTGTCCTCAGTAACGTTCGACGTGATGACCAAGTGAACGCTTGCTCAGACGATTCGAAAATTTCGCCTATGGTCGACAAGTCACTGCCTCCAGACAAGCGCCGTATACTTCTAGACGTTCTGCTAAAGTACTTGCCGGTTTTCGATTTTTCCCAGAGTGACCATGCGCCTTCGATCCCCGCGTCTCGTACACGCCACAGGATAAATACAGGAACAGCACAGCCAATCCGGCAAAAACCGTACCGAGTATCGCCGTCCGAGCGCAAGATAATAGACGATCAAGTGCGTGAAATGCTACAGAAGGGCGTCATCCAAGAATCATCGAGTCCTTGGGCAGCTCCAGTGATTCTTGTGAAAAAGAAGGACGGTACCTGGAGATTCTGTGTCGACTATCGCCGTTTGAATACCGTCACCAAGAAAGATGTTTACCCTCTCCCACGAATTGATGACGCCTTGGACTGTCTACATTCGGCGTCCTACTTTTCGTCTATAGATTTACGCTCCGGCTACTGGCAGATTCCTATGCATCCAATGGACAAGGAAAAAACTGCTTTCATAACCCCGGACGGACTCTATGAATTTAACGTGATGCCGTTTGGGTTATGTAACGCTCCCGCCACATTCGAAAGGTTCATGGATACTATTCTGCGGGGCCTAAAATGGAACATCTGTATGTGTTATCTCGATGACATTGTTATTTTCGGGCGCACATTTAATGAACATAACGAACGAGTGGACGTCGTTCTGGAATGTATTAGAAACGCTGGCCTGGTTCTTAATGCAAAGAAGTGCCGTTTCGGCGAGCGACAAACCTTGGTACTTGGACATCTCGTCAACAAAGATGGCATCAGGCCTGACCCAAACAAGACAGCGGCCGTGAAAGCGTTTAAACCACCTCGCTCAACGAAGGAGCTTCGTAGCTTCTTAGGCCTGTGCTCGTATTTTCGCCGATTTATTCCTGCCTTTGCGGACGTTGCCTTTCCCTTGACCAGCCTGCTTCGTCAAGGTGCTAGTTTTGAATGGACACACGACTGCGAGACTTCCTTCAACCAACTGAAGTTCCTACTCACGTCGCAGCCTATTCTCCGACACTTTGATCCGTCTGCGGCGACTGAAGTTCATACTGACGCCAGCGGAATTGGCATAGGTGCAGTTCTAGTACAGCGCTGCAATGAAAAGGAACACGTCATTGCATATGCCAGTAGAACATTAAGTAAGCCGGAACGCAATTACACAGTGACTGAGCAAGAATGTCTGGCACTCGTCTTCGCTGTACAGCGATTCCGCTCATACCTGTACGGTCGTCCCTTCCAAGTGGTCACGGATCATCATTCCTTGTGCTGGCTTGTAAGCCTTCCCGATCCATCCGGCCGTCTTGCACGCTGGGCCCTACGCTTGCAAGAGTACGACTTTACGGTATTGTACAAGAGCGGCAGGAAACACGCTGACGCTGATTGCCTTTCGCGGATGCCGCTTGATACGACAGTTTGCGATGCCGACAATTTCGATCACCTCATTGCGTCAGTGACACCACTGGTTCCGGACAAGGCCACATTTGAAATTGAGCAGCGGAAGGACGTCAGTTTGGAGCCGTTATTTGCTGACGCACGAGCATCCACTTCGGAAGGCCGCTTTTGCGTTCGTGAAGGACTGCTTTACAAGAAGACCTTCTCGGCCACGGGCTCCCGCTTCCTGCTGGTGGTTCCAGCTACGCTACGTTCCTCTATTCTGCACGCCATGCACGACGACGCAACTTCGGGTCATATGGGAATGACCCGAACACTCCATCGTACGCAGGAGCGCTTTTACTGGCCACGCATGCGCCAGTCAGTTGAGCAGTACGTGGCCGGTTGTACCCAATGCCAGGCGCACAAATCAATCACGACAGCTCCAGCCGGACTCCTACAGCCTGTGACACCTCCCAGTGCTCCATTTGAGCAAGTTGGCATTGACCTCGTGGGCCCTTTTCCGTGCTCAGCGAAAGGCAACAGATGGATTGTAGTGTGCGCCGATTATCTTACCCGCTACTGCGAGACGGCCGCCCTGCCATCTGCGACTGCTGGGCAAGTCTCCTCCTTCCTTCTGCACTCGATTATACTGCGCCACGGACCTCCTCGCGTCATCATAAGTGACCGCGGACGTCAGTTTACGGCAGACGTTGTCGAGGAACTCCTCCGTATGTGTGGCTCAGAACTTCGACATTCGACGCCTTACCATCCACAGACGAATGGCCTTACCGAACGAACAAACCGGACACTGGTGAATATGTTGTCAATGTACGTGGCGTCCAACCATAAGAACTGGGACGACGTTTTACCGTTCATCACGTATGCCTTCAATACTGCCCAACACGAGACCACCAGCTACAGCCCTTTCTTTCTTCTTTATGTTCGACCCCCTCGTTATACCCTCGATACTATCTTTTCGTTCACTGATAATGACGATCCTTCTTTAGCCGCAACTCTCTGTCTCGCTGAAGAAGCTCGCCGTCTTGCCCGCCTGCGTACCATAGCATCACAAGACCGATCGAAGCTCCGCTATGACAGCAAGCACCGGCTCGTCACTTATGAACCGGGAGACCTCGTGCTCGTATGGAAGCCTTTGCGCAAGCGTGGCTTGTGCCAAAAACTCCTCGCAAACTACGACGGCCCATTCGTTGTCCTTGAGCGCCTCAGTGCAGTGGACTATAGAATAGCCCGACTGACAGCTAGTGGGAGACGATCTACAAAGACTGAGGTCACCCATGTGGCTCGCCTCAAACCTTTTAGTCGGCGGGATGATGCCTAAAACGCGCGGTGCGCTTCGTCTGCGAAGGGGGAAATATTACGCCGTGTATGTGCCGGACTAGGAAGACGAAGAAGTGTGTGGTGGTGGAAAAGAAGAAGATCTCTCGGCAGCTTCGTCCTGTGCGGTCTTGCCGTCCAAGCCTTCTGTAAATAAACCCCAAACCCTTACTGTGGACGTAACAATATGTTACCTGCAGGTGCACCTGAGTTCATGAGTGGCTAACTTGTGGTAGTACAAAAAACAAAAACATTTTTTGTCAGTGCCGTAGCCAGAGCGGGGGTTTGGGGGTGCCGAAGCCCACCCCCAAAATTGTTGCATTAGATAACACACACACACACCGACACCCCCCCCCACACACACACACATATATTGTCACGTGGTCGTGACGTCGACGAAGACAGCAGTCGGCGTTTGCAGAATGAAACTGTTTATTTGGCCGAACTTGTGGCCGGCAGAATGAGAACTAGAACTACAGCAATACACGCTGTACAATGATAGCGGCGAACAGGGCGTCGGCCGTCCGATCAACTGGCAAGCAGTCATGCGCGTCGGCTTTTATACAGGCGCTATCGAACTTTCCAGCGATATCGCTGGTGGCGGCGTTTATCTCTCGACAAAGCTGGAACATTCTCGTGCGGCGCGCAATCTTAACAGATTGTTCCAAAACAATCGCGAAGCTTCCTACACATCACGGCGAGGCCTGCGCAGCGCGTTGCCCACAGTCTTTGTGGGTGAAGCTTACACTCATAAAATATAAGACTCGCGGCAGTGCCCCCCTCTGAAAAAGCATCGTCCCGATGCTTAAAAACAGAACATGAATACATGCAATACTAAAGAAATATATAAATAAAGCAAACATTAGAGTCCTCAGGTGCGCTAACGAGCATAGTACGGTTTAAGGCGCACCACATGCACGACCTCGGGTCGAGCTCGGCGCCTCTGGAGTTCGTGGTGCCGTCGGGGACAACCTCGTAGTCGAGTACGCCGAGACGTCGAAGTACCCTGTACGGTCCGAAGTATCGTCGAAGAAGCTTCTCGCTCAGTCCGCGTCGTCGTATTGCCGTCCAGACCCAGACACGGTCGCCGGGCTGGTACTCGACGAAGCGTCGTCGAAGATTGCAGCGACGGCTGTCGGTGTGCTGCTGAGTCTTGATGCGCAGGCGGGCCAGCTGTCGAGCTTCTTCGGCACGTTGTAAGTAAGCGGCGACGTCGACATTTTCTTCGTCGGTGACGTTGGGTAACATGGCGTCGAGCGTCGTCGCCGGGCTCCTTGCGTAGACCAACTTGTACGGCGTCATCTGCGTCGTTTCTTGGACGGCCGTGTTGTAAGCGAAGGTCACATACGGAAGGACGGCGTCCCACGTCTTGTGCTCAACGTCGACGTACATGGCGAGCATGTCAGCGATGGTCTTATTTAGACGCTCGGTGAGGCCATTGGTCTGCGGGTGGTAGGCGGTGGTGCGGCGGTGGCTCGTCTCGCTGTACTTCAAGATCGCCTGAGTTAGGTCCGCAGTAAAGGCGGTACCTCTGTCTGTGCTGAGGACCTCTGGGGCGCCATGACGCAAGACGATGTTCTCCACGAAGAACTTGGCTACCTCGGCGGCACTCCCTTGGCAAGGCCTTTGTCTCGGCGTAGCGGGTGAGGTAGTCAGTCGCTACGACGATCCACTTGTTGCCGGAAGTCGACGTCGGGAACGGCCCCAGTAGGTCCATCCCGATTTGCTGGAACGGCCGGTGAGGTGATCGATTGGCTGCAGAAGTCCCGCTGGCCCTAGTCGGCGGTGTCTTCCGTCGCTGGCAATCTCGGCAAGTCTTAACGTAGTGGCGACGTCGGCAGCAAGGCGTGGCCAGTAGTATTTCCTGTACTCTGGCGAAGCCGTTCGGGAAACACCGAGGTGTCCAGCCGTTGGGTCGTCGTGTAGGGCCTGGAGGACTTCTGGTCGCAATGATGAGGGCACGACGAGAAGGTAGTCGGTTCGAAGTGGCGAGAAGTTCTTCTTCAGGAGAACGCCGTTCCGTAAGAAAAAATCACAGCATATCCACGGGGTGAATGATGATGAGTGGGGCGAAGCTACGGAGGGAATCATCTGTAAACCGTGAAACTCTCCGTGAAATGCGCCCAGTACATAATATAAAGAGTGTGAAACATCGTGTATATATTAAACATCAAACTTTTATTGTAATTGTTGGTTTACGTGGTCCCTTCATTATCACTTGTGATCGGTGAAAGCAAGGAAGAAGTCCGCTCCCGAGCGAAAGAGCGCCAAGAGCGACCGCATTCCCCGCTCCGCCCTGTGCGAATTAAAGGCAAGGCTAGAGGGAAGACAGGACGCGCGTCCACGACGCGGAGGTCGGTAGCATGCCCAACGAAAGCCAACGGAACACGATCGTGCAAGTGCTCCGGTCCTAGCATCGCCTCATGGTTCCATTTAGCGTCCAAAACCAAAATATATTGCTCAGGTGTGCCTTGCGTTTTTCGTAGAAATAATTCTTTATCATGTACATTAAGACGAAAAGTTGAAAGCTCACTAGGAGTGTATCGCCCTCAAAGTATGTCTTTTAGTGTGATTAACTCTCGTCCGGCAGGGTCTCGCGCCGTTGCCGGTCCACCTCGCCCGTGCGATCGGGCGAGGTGGCTACATACAACTACTACTACTACACTTTAAGAAAAAACATCTGGCGTTCTTCGTTCTGCTGCTTACAAAACATCTGGCGTCTTTCGTGGTTTATTTCATCAAATCAACGGCGTTTTGAACAAAATTTTTATTGTTTAATCACGCACAGGAGAAATCTCACCAGGCACTACCTGGAGGTAAACAATGGCTGCTAATGGGAATGAGAGACAGAAGAAGTCGGCTTTAGCTAACACTTACACTTCTACTTCTACTAACGTTCCTACTGGAACATGCCAATGGCTGCTAATTGGGGAATGAGAGACAGAAGAATTCAGCTTTTAGTTAACGCGCACGCTGCGAATTTTTTATTGTTCAACAACGCACAGGAGAAATCTCCCACCGGCACCACCTTGGAGGTCAAAGCGTAAGACTTGTTACGGACTACTACGATGACGACGACTACGAGGGACGAACGGGTGCCGCCTTAAGGAGCTTCGCCCCTAAAACGACGGCAGTCCTCGCTTGAATACCTTCGGAACCACGGTGGTCTTGCACTCGAGGTACTCAATAAGGCCCCCCAGTTCGCGTCAGCCCGTTGCCTTTCGGCGAAGTCGTCGGCACTTATAGTTCCGAGGAAGCAGTCATCATCGTCGTCTTGCGGCGGCGCGTCGACGGGGCACGAGACAGGCAGTCGGCGTCGGAGTGTTTTCGTCCAGACTTGTACACGACGGTAATATCGAATTCTTGAAGCCTCAGACTCCATCGTGCGAGACGACCTGAAGGGTCCTTCAAGTTAGCTAGCCAACATAAGGCGTGATGGTCACTGACAACTTTGGAGGCCTGCCATAGAGGTAGGGGCGAAACTTTGACGTAGCCCAGATGATGGCAAGGCATTCTCTTTCTGTTGTGGAATAGTTTGCTTCTGCCTTGGATAGTGACCGGCTAGCATAACTGATAACCCTGTCAAGACCGTCATCTTTGCACAAGGACGCCCGAGTCCTACGCTGCTTGCGTCGGTGGTATTTCCGTATCGGCGCAATCGTCGAAATGCGCAAGTATGGTTGCGTCTGCAGGCGTCGTTTAAGTTCTTGAAGGCTTGCACTTGCGCCGTTTCC